>NC_067238.1:29314248-29421748 GCF_019924925.1 Ctenopharyngodon idella
ATCAAAACATTTTTTTTAGCATTTATCATTTTCTGATACTGCTTTCAGTTGCTTCTTGCTGATGTTCATTGAAAGAAAATTCAGAAATAATTTAACAATTAATAATTTAAATTTTAATTTCAGCTAAAGACACAAAATATATAATTTTTGTCTGATTTCTGCTGCTCCACTGAGCAAGTTTCGTTATTTTTACCATGATTTGTTTTTGGGTGTGAGTTAAAATTTCTCAGGAGTAAATAATATCCAGTAAAACATTCTCATTTTTAAAATTTTACATTTTGTTTTTTTAGAATTTTTTTACTTCATCGGAACGGTACAAAACGTGCTATGTGAACAAAAAAAAGTTCCTAAAAAAAGTCACACTTGTGCTTCTCGCGGTCAAAAATGAGCGCATTGGAAATTAATGGGAGACAAATTTCATCTAGTGAAAACTTTTGGTACTGCGGCCAAACAAAATCTTACTGAAAGCTAATTTTTTGAGATATCAAGCTCAAATTTGGAAGACAACTTGTTTAGATTTATGGCTTTGATTTTCTTGCAGTTTTAGAGTAACATGTGTTTTTGAAAATATATATATTTAATATAAAAATTGAAAATAGTATTTTTGTGCATTTTTCATAATAAACGTAAAATTCTGTAACTTTTTTTTAATTGACTTTTTAAAACTTTTTTCACTTCAGCAATAATCTGCCAAGAGTCGTCTTTGAAACAAGATCAAACTAAAGTCTGTGCTCTAAAGCATTCAAGATTTACGACAGTTTAAGTTCTAGTCAGGTCTAGTGAATAAATGGATTATAACTACATCGTAAATATAATTTAGCACCATAAAAGCCCCTAAAAATACAAAATATTGAATAAAAAAAATTATCGAACAAAAATATAGTACATTCATTTCATTGAGATAAAAAAAAAAATCGGTCATTTTTGACCACCACAGGAGGAGCAACAGAGGGATTAAATTGAGATAAATTTACATAAGAAGCAAAAAAGGAAAAGTATTAAGACTTTATATTGTGATTTTTCTAACCCCATTGGCATGTTGTTCAACCAGCTATCTACTTTCCACATTCGTCGCCATCATGGCCCTGAACTGACTTGCCTTGAAGGGACTTTGAAAATATCTTTTAGGGAGACATCTTGTCTGCCTTGCAGACATGTTTTTTTGTTGCTAGCAGACAAAACACCTGGATGACTGGCCTCCCAGTCCCACCCCCAGACACACGCCCCTCAAAACCTTTGTCTGGTTTTGCTCATTCTTACGTAACACACCCTAATAACACTGCGCAGTGATTCTCAACTAGCCTCCTCCTCAATAGAGAGTCACTGCAGTTGTTTTCTCATCAATTACCAATCATTCTGGTTAAAGAACACATGCTTCACACATTCATTCAACAATCACATTCAGAATAACATTCATTTTATTTTGTCAAAAAAAGTTTGTCATGAGGGGAATATTTTATTTTGTATTGATTTAATTTATATGAAGCATTTCTCAAACAAATGTGCCTCGAGTTTCTTGATGTGCATGAATGTGCTTCCTAGTCTTTCCCAGACAGTGATAGTTTAGTTCCACAGGCACAGCGCACTCGGGTCAGGCCATGTTCCCCAGGTATGTCTCTGGTAACCTCGTCTGACCTGCTGCTGGTGTCTGTGAGTGTGACATGCTTCACTGGTGACGGTGATATCGAGCGCGAGTCTGTCTGAACCCTGGCTTTTCTCCCGGCCTCCTGTCACTCGCTGACGCTGCGGTTCTCGCGCTGCTCTAGACGTTCAGAGGACGCTGTATAGCCCTATGGAGTTAACATACGAGAGGCAGCGGCAGTGTTTTTACGGCGAAAATCCCACCGTGGTGCATTCGGCTAAGCCCGGGGCCTGGGAAAGTTTGTGGAAAGCTCATTGATGTCCAGTGTAATGGAAATGGCATTGTTCAGTGCAGACAGAGAGGCCTAAACCCAGCACAGGTCAGAAGCTGGTTGGAAGCAGTGGTATGTCTGTCATTGTCCAAAGCCAAGGACAGAAAACATGGCGAGATAAGAGCATAGCAGAGGTCTGAGCTGCACTTTTCCTGGCTTTGCCAAACTCACAGCAATTGGTTCTGGCCCTTCAGCTCTCCCATGTATTTAAATGAGGGCATGTTGTTTTTTTAGGCGATTTTGTTTGTTATTTGTTTGAGTGTACTGAATACCGATTCGCCTCTGTGGGGATGGAAAGGCAGATAAGTATTATTTTGGAACAGAATGAAATGTTCCCGGGTCAGATTGGAAAACGTCCCTTAGAATAGTTGAGGACTAAACTATATTTATTCCAGACTTTCCACATTTGCCAATAAACAGCCCCTTGACACATGTAGTGATTGACGAGCTGAATATTCTGAACTCGGATGAAAAGACACTGAAGGGTCAACAGTGAGAGCCGAATACTCAAGGAACCAGAACGGGTGGAGAAGCAAAAGGAAGTTCTTGGCATGGTGAAGGTTTAACCCATCGGGTTGTTGTTGATTTGAGGAGATGTAAGGGGGTGGGTGTGTGCTGCTGCTTCCTGATGTTCACGTCCTTCCTCTAAGAAGTCGACACAATTCACCTCATCAGGAGAACATGTCCACAGCACCGCTTGCTGGATGTTTTTGTTTGCAAAGGATTCTCCAATTTTTAATGTTGTTTTTTGGTTCCCCACTGCCAAAATCAACATTTTCATCTTGTTTTCCAGTAAAAGCATCCTTAAATCAAAGTAAATTCACTATGTATTTATATATATAGTGAGAGAGAGAGAGAGAGAGAGAGAGAATTTATCTTGAATTTAGCTTTTTTCTTACCCCATTTTTCTTCATTTACCTCACCACATTTTCTTAGATTTATACTACATGAAATAAAACAATTTGCCAATGTGGTAAGAAAAATAAACAATTAATTCTAAAAACAAATATAAATATTTTATATTGGGCTACATTTTTTTTTTAATTTTTACAGAGTTGAAAGCTATGAAAGTTCTGACTTTATAACAAGCAATTCTGACTTTATATCACGCAATTCTGACTTTATAACAAGCAATTCTGACTTTATATCACGCAATTCTGACTTTATAACACGCAATTCTGACTTTATAACAAGCAATTCTGACTTTATATCACGCAATTATGACTTTATATCTCACAATTCTGACTTTATAACAAGCAATTCTGACTTTATATCACGCAATTCTGACTTTATATCACGCAATTCTGACTTTATATCTCACAATTCTGACTTTATAACAAGCAATTCTGACTTTATATCACGCAATTCTGACTTTATATCTCACAATTCTGACTTTATAACAAGCAATTCTGACTTTATATCACGCAATTCTGACTTTATAACACGCAATTCTGACTTTATAACAAGCGTTTCTGACTTTATATCACACAATTCTGACTTTATATCACGCAATTCTGACTTTATAACTCACAATTCTGACTTTATAACTCACAATTCTGACTTTATATCTCACAATTCTGACTTTATATCACGCAATTCTGACTTTATATCTCACAATTCTGACTTTATATCTCACAATTCTGACTTTATATCCACAATTCTGACTTTAATCACGCAATTCTGACTTTATATCTCACAATTCTGACTTTATATCACACAATTCTGACTTTATATCACACAATTCTGACTTTATATCTCACAATTCTGACTTTATATCACACAATTCTGACTTTATATCTCACAATTCTGACTTTATATCACGCAATTCTGACTTTATATCACACAATTCTGACTTTATATCTCACAATTCTGACTTTATATCACGCAATTCTGACTTTATATCACACAATTCTGACTTTATAACACGCAATTCTGACTTTATAACAAGCGTTTCTGACTTTATATCACGCAATTCTGACTTTATAACACGCAATTCTGACTTTATATCTCACAATTCTGACTTTATATCACGCAATTCTGACTTTATAACTCGCAATTCTGACTTTATAACTCGCAATTCTGACTTTATAACACGCAATTCTGACTTTATATCTCACAATTCTGACTTTATAACTCGCAATTCTGACTTTATAACTCGCAATTCTGACTTTATAACTCGCAATTCTGACTTTATATCTCACAATTCTGACTTTATATCTCACAATTCTGACTTTATATCACGCAATTCTGACTTTATAACACGCAATTCTGACTTTATATCACACAATTCTGACTTTATATCTCGCAATTCTGACTTTATATCTCACAATTCTGACTTTATATCACGCAATTCTGACTTTATATCACGCAATTCTGACTTTATAACTCGCAATTCTGACTTTATATCTCACAATTCTGACTTTATATCTCACAATTCTGACTTTATATCACGCAATTCTGACTTTATATCTCACAATTCTGACTTTATATCACGCAATTCTGACTTTATATCACGCAATTCTGACTTTATAACTCGCAATTCTGACTTTATATCTCACAATTCTGACTTTATATCTCACAATTCTGACTTTATAACTCGCAATTCTGACTTTATAACACGCAATTCTGACTTTATATCACGCAATTCTGACTTTATATCACGCAATTCTGACTTTATAACTCACGATTCTGACTATAACTCGCAATTGCGAGAAAAGAAGTCAGAATTGTGAGGCAAAAAGTTACTATTACCTTTTTTATTTCATGGCAGAAACAAGCTTCCTTAGAAAGCTCTCTGGTGTGAATATTCCTCACTGCATTCTTATCCCATTTTTCTTCATAAGCTGAACAAGATAAAACAATTCACTAATGTAGTACGAAAAATAAACAAAATTAATTATATAAATAAATATAAAGATTATATCATATATTAAGTCTAAATATTGATTAAGAAATTGATTGTATTTGGGTAAAACAAAATGTAGCTTTGGTTGGATGTGTACATTTTCCCTTCACCTTCTGCAAAAAAATGATTCCTATTTTTAGACAGTTGATTTGAATATTAATGTACAATAGCACATTGATTTTTATTGTACTTTTCAGGTGGGGAGAGGAGAGAGACTACAATGGCAGAACACGCAAATATTGGGTGAGAACTTATATCTGTCTGATATGCTGATATGAAGTTTTATTTTCTGCTCAACAGCAGCTTTTACACATTTTAAACATTCACTCCACAGATTGGAGCCAATTCATGGGGGAAGAACTGGGGCGAGGACGGTTACTTCCGCATCGCTCGTGGTGTAAACGAGTGCGAGATCGAGGCGTTTGTGATCGGCGTGTGGGGCAGAGTCACCATGGAAGACATGCACAACCATCATCATCACCATGGACGGCGCAAGTAGAGGACTGCAGATCTAAACCACAAAGTCATTCAGGTCTTTTGCAGGTTTGTTAGAGTCTGATTTCCACCAAACCGACCAAACCCCAGTGCCTTCTGAATATCTGTTCACACCACATGCATAAAAAGGTGGTGTCCGCTGCCCCCCTCTGTCCAAATACACGTCTCCACTGAAGTTTTGGTTCCTTTGGGTCATTAGTAGGAGGAATGTAAAACTAAAATTTGTGTTTATGGCAAATATCGTCTTATTGGTGGAAACCGGCTGGTTACACTCCTTGACTGGACCTCAAATAACCAACAGCCACAGGACTCAGACGCACTCAGGACTCAGTTTTCCAGAAACACACTTCACAGGCACACGTGCTCAGCATCATAATATAACTATCTCAAATGTCTAATATAGTGATATTAGGATGCGTCTTATGTTTTGTGTTTTTTCTTACTTCTGGGAATGATCGCACACTAAGGCAGCCAGTCAGACAGCACTCCATACTTTCTGCTAAAGGGATAGAGGAACACCAGGATGGGGGAAGAAGAAGGTTTTAGGACCAATAATTTATTTTAAAAATACCCTAGATTAGATTTATGACAGTTCTCAGCATTCCGTTGAGATTAAGGTATATTTTAAGATGTAAAGAACCACTCCAGTCTATCTTTGTGATCAAAATCTGATTCTTTTAGGTTGGCTGAACAGATACAGGCCACTTTACGGAATAAAAAAATAAAAAAGTTTATGTATCACAATTGTGAGAGAAAAAAGTATTTCTGACAATTCTGACTTTATTTCTCACAATCACAAGTTTATATCTTACAATTCAGAGTTTATAACTCGCAACTGTGAGAAATATAGTCAGAATTGCAAGTCATAAACTTGCAATTCATAAAATTTTTTGATTTTTTTATCACGTGGTGGTATCATGACAAATCAGGTCCTCCCTCAAAATCGGGTCTCCCCAAACGGTCAGTTAATGATAATCCTAAGTATATACGAATGATATTAATTTAAAATACTCATATAGCTTACTATATAATGTGTAAGAAAACAAATTAGTGCATAATAAAACCAAATTAATGTAATTTCTTACTCTTGATTAACTGTTAATAATAATTATAATAGCCTATTAAGTGAATAATTGAACATCATTAATTTGTTTTATTTATAACTGAAATATTTGGACATTTAACACTTAATGTAACACATAATCACATTATAGATGATTGTGAATACATGTATACTTGCGTCTATAATCTATCAGGCTAATCGGGTATCTGTATGCTATTCTAGTACATAAGCTAACTTATACAGACATAAATTGTCACTATAACGTAGTTGAAACAGCATTTATCATAACATGATTTTGTAGGAATTGTAAACAGGCGCTAAAGAGAGTGCCTATTAAAAGCTATTTGAACCAGTGGGATTGCGTGGGGTCCTAATGTAGACCCTGATTTCAGGGGGGGAACCAATTTGTCACTACAGCGGAACCAAGCTTCCATATATAACGGGAAACTACGGAGTCCTGTACATGAAATGTGGACAAAAATATATCGTGGACACGATTTACTAATTCATTCCCTCGTTTTAAGTAAATCGAGTGCATAATAATTCATTCCCTTGTTTTATTAAACTGTGTGCACTGTATAATAATTCGTTCCCTCGAATTAGTAAATTGTGGCCATGTTGTGCTTATTCGTCCCCTCGTTTTGATTTAACTGAAACAAGGGAACAAATGATTACAATGTGGCCACAGTTTCATAAAACAAGGTAACAAATTATTATATCTTGACCACGATTTACAAAAGGTATTAGTAAGTCGTGGAGCGAATTAATTTGTGGCCACAATATAAATATTTTTTTATGTCATGTGTGGGGCTCTTTAGAAAACAAACCAAAAAAATATTTTTTCATGTTATGAGACCAAAAAAATGGCCACCAGTTACTGCAATTTTGAATGGCCCTTTAATCCTCAAGAATTAATTGGTTGGAAGTGGTTTGGTCATGAAACCTGGAGCTTGAAGTGACCTAACAGGCAAATATACAAAGGCAAAAACAACCAATGGTTTATCACCTTTAGGTGGAACGATTATAATGTGTTGGCTATATTGCGCTGGAAAATGATATATGTATGAAATACCACAGATAGAGTGTAAACCTGCTCTCTCAAGTCTTAAGCTTTTGTACTCTGTAAATTAAGATTGTACACAAACAATGACATAAACCTTTTTTTTTTTTTTGTTCTCATGTTTGTTTTGTTGAATTATTTAAGTGACTACTATGACCATTAGTATTTAAAGGAAAAAATCTTCAATATGAGATTTTAGAAATGTAAAGGAGCTAATACCACAGGGCAAAAGTGACAATGCTGAATTATTACGTCTTGCTACAGTATGTAAATCAGGCAAAAACCACAATATTATAAGACATCATAGTAGAGCATGTTTGCTTCTCAATTATCCATCTACACATGTATGGAGATTAGTGTGCATTAATAAGCGTGAGACAGATATTGCTGCTTGGGCATACCAAACTATATTATCATGCATGCGCCAGAGCTCCGAGCAAACCCATCTGCTGACTTTGATAATGATAATGTCATTATCATGGTGACATGACTAATTCAAAAGCCTTATGACAGGCATTTGATTCAGCAATACACTCTCACAGACAAGAAGACAGTATAAATTCAGCAACAGATGCTATATTCTGGCCATTAGCATTCAGTTAAATGCGTTCTCTATTAGTCATGCAAGAAGTTTCCATTTAGATAAAGCATTTATATACAGCCAGATGAGTCCATCGGGCTCACGTCATGAATATTCAATGTCTTAATATTGCCAGATTTTACATTGCGGTTCATATTATACACTGATTTGAGCCCGAGCTGGATCGTTCTCACTTAGACATTCTTCAGTTCTGTAATTGTGAATGAATACTGTGTTATTTAAGAACAAAATCTGTCTGCAAATAATGCATCACTGGTTACTACTGTGCAATGTTACCTTGTTGTTCCTCGTATTGTCTGTACACAATGCAAACCAATGTAGTGTTCACCTGTTTGATGCAATAAAAGTCCTACAACCCACTTAATTATATTCACACCTGTTTTTTTTTCCTGCACATTAACACTGTTTCACCTCACCTTGAAATCCATAAATGAGCATCAGTGCAACACCCTCATGGTCTCCGTAATATCATAAAAATTTTTAAACAAGCGAGTCTGTAGGTAAGTACACATCAAATGTGTGAGGGAATCATAAATCTGTTTTTAGTTGAAAACAGTGCCGTTTGTTCGCTGATTCACTATGAAGGGGCCATTTGCGCGACGTTCTTAACTAAAAACTTTTATGTGTTTTGGCTGTTCATTTACGCAACAATGGCATTTTGGGGGCCTGAAAACACAAAATTTTGAAAATGTGTTTCAAAGTGCAAGTTTTTGAAAAAGATACCGTTATCTGCTCCATTTAAAATAAAAAAATGAATTTGTGAAAATGCTGTCGTCATGCATATTACCAAAGTCCCTTTAAGGCATGTCATTTCACTCAGCGGCCATCTTTGAAATGCCTTTCGGGCAGCTATTTCAGTCATGCAAGTGCAGCTCCTATCTCTTTGAATGGGGAAACATCAAATTCTACAAAGCTGTTCACCAAACTTACCATTAAAATTCATATTTGAAATCATCAATTAAATCTAAACCACTGTCTCATAAATGTTTCTCATGCTCAAATAGCATTAAAAACTCTTTCAGCTAATGCGCATGTGCAGTCATAAGAACCTGAACATTCAAAACTTTATTCTGCATAGATCTTATTCACAGCAGCGCCGCCTTTGATTTTTACCGGGAATGAAAGCAAGGCTGTGAGGGATAGACATATCTCTTCAGTGGGTTGCACTGTTATTTCATGTGTTTTTGGATTGTTCTGCTGAGGAAACGCTGCAAAAATATCTTTCCAAGAAATTTCAGTAGACAAAAACTCAGCCATGAGAATGTTCCATATGTTTAATTCCAAAATAACTGATGACAAAACTGAAAATATTTACAGCACATATCGCGTAAACACTTATGGTTTCTGTACAAAGAAATATACACATGCAAAACGTATAAAATAATCCAAATAAAACAAGTCTAAAATGATAATACATACATTAAAATACAATGAGATCAGAACTAAAATTAGACATTCAATGAAACACTTTAAAAAAAATGTATCCAGTCCAAGTTCCCACGCTGTAAAGGCATCTGTACAACTTTACAATGACAAATAAATTAGGGGGACATTATATGGGTCTATACAGATGAATCAACAATGTTCCTTCCTACTGGGAAAGAGTCACTGCCCACCACTCAAACATTTCAATACGCTTCAAAATCTCAAAGATAACAGTTGACTGACGTATGACGCGAGGATCACTGGAAATGAGAACAGGCCAATGGTTACAAACTGCATACCAACATCATTCCAGTGACAATTTAAATCGTTGAGAGCTTCTTACGACTAACCTGTCGACAAAAACTATCCGAGGCCTTAAAACTAAAATGACTTACATTTGCGTTAAACCTATCTATATGACGAGATAAATATCATAATTTAAAGGCTTCACATTTTTGTCCATGATATCTTGCTATGCGAAATTATTTCCATGTCAAGGACTGCCTAGTCTAAATGGGAGGTGCGTTTCAGAAAAATGCGCAGAAAAGCAAAATATAAAATCTGTGAAACATCAATAACATGGACACATAGGAAAAAAAAAAAATGAAGAAAAACAGTTGTAAAGCTATGTAAACAACCAGTCACAGCTACGTAGCGTATAACGTAAAGGAGTCAAATGTGTGTAGGGGACCGAAAAGAAAAAAAAAAACTAATTCTCATAAAGCAAAGAGAGCTTTGGCATACCAATATGTATATCAACAGAAAAGTGACTAGCGTAAGTGCCATGTAGACAACAACCCTGTATGATAACAGGGCTTTAATACTTACTGAAAAAGACCGGATTAAATAAACAACAGCAGAACTGCAGTACCAAGTACGTGCTATTCTACGTTTTTATTAAAGGTTTAACAGATGTCTTCATTAACAGTTGCATAAACCATCGAAGCTGCAACATTGCACGTGTTAAGAACCGGAAACAACGTGAGTGCATTTACAGTATTCAGTCATTCTTCAATGCTGTCCTGTCTGAAGCCGTTCAGCTCAGACATCTGGCCGCCCTATGGCTATGTATCTCCACCCTTGTGACATTGCATTTAAAAAGAAGGAAAGAAACAGGGCAGACACATAGTATTAGAATAAGGCGTATACATCTGTAGATTGCACAACACAATTTGTTCTAGTCATAGTAAATAAAAATAAAAAAAGAGGTTGAACTTGCAGCCTGTAAAAATTCCGCAGCTAAATGTGGTGCAATCATCATCATCATCATCATTGAAATAAGCAACTAATTACACTAGGAGACCAAAACAAGTTTCCACTTAAAATGCTTCGTTTGCTCACGATTTGTGTGTTGCGTTCATTCACACTGATTTTTATTGAAAGATGTACCTGAAAACATGTCATATAAGTATTATGCGCTGTTCATTTTTCTCTAAAGGTTCGTTAAGAAATCGAGTCGAACACTGTAAAAGCACAAAAACAGCCGCTTGCTCTCTGGCTCAGGCAAAACAGAAAGAGAAAAAGTTGTTCTCCTCGCTAAATTGCATTTGCATCGCTTTCTTCAAAAACCACGCTTGTGCAGGTACTACACAAAATATTAGTCCACTTAAGAGGATTTGTTGATCATTCAGCAAATCGAAGAAATATTATATATATATTTTTATATTTATATTCCATTGTTTTAATCTCTGCTTACAAGTCTTAATTAAATTGGAAACAAGGCAGCAGCATACTGGGAGAGGACTATCAATCTTTAATATCGTCTGCTGACGAAGGCTCTGATATGGTTGTCAGCACACATTTTGATAGGCTCAGGACTGAAGTCTTCTTAATTGGCATCGGAAAGAGGATGAGATCACGATTCTCGGTCAGATCCTGGGCTGTAGCCTGCTTTGCAGGAAGGCCCTTACGCCTCCGAGAGGCCGCAGGTCGTTCTGGTGTTTGCGCCGATCGATGAAGGAAATGAGTCTAGAGGTATCGATGCATTCGGCCGAGCGACGGCCACCTCCGGGCCTCAGCCAGGGTTCCTGCAGGCAGGCGGCAGCCGGGGGCCGCTTGGAAGGTTCGGTCCTGAGAAGCAGGCACACGAAATCCCGTGCCGCCTGGCTCACGCCCTGGAAGTAGTCGTCTGGGAAGCTGAAGTCTAGGCGGCAGATGTTGAGGCACGTCTCCTCCACGCTCTCGTCCAAAAACGGAGACGCGCCGCTCAGCATCACGTATGTCACCACCCCCAGACTCCACAGGTCAGAGGAGAGAGAGACGGGGTCCCCGAGAACCAGCTCAGGGGCCGCGAACTCTGGGCTACCCAGCAGAGGGTGAACATAGGGAGTCGAGTTCAGCTGCACCGCGTCGCCGAAATCCGTCAGCTTCACCATCGGCTGGGAGGGGCTCTGCTCCACCACAAGGTTTTCAGGCTGATCAGAAAGTGGGACATTTGAAATTAATATTATAATATTAATATTATATTATATTTAAATTAGCATGCAAATTAAAAAAAAAAACTAAAAATATAAATAACTAATTAGTAAATACATAAAATAAATTATTTAAGACAAGTTTAGCATATTTAATAGTGTTAATTCAAAGTGATTAACAAAATAGTAATCATAAAAAGGTTCTTAAGAAATGAAGACCACAATAACAGTAAAGAAAGAATAAAATTCAGTAATACATTCAAATGAATGTTTTAATACTTATAATATTAATACTATATAAATATAAAATTGATGTTGTTCTTTCTGTTAACTAAGGATCTTGAAAAAAAGGTATCACTGTTTCCACAAAAATATGAAGCACAATTGTTTTCATCATCATCAATAATAATAAATGTTTCTTGAGCAGCAAATCATCATATTAGAATGATTTCTGAAGGATCATGTGACACTGAAGACTGGAGTAATGATGCTGAAAATTCAGATTTGACATCACAGGAATAAATTACTTTTTAAAATATACTCAAATATAAAACAGTTATTTTAAATTGTAATATTATTTCACAATATTACAGTATTTTTGATCAGATAAATGCCTTGGTGCACATGAAATACATCTTTCAAAAGATAAAAAAAATATATTACTGACCCCAAACTTTTGAATGGTAGTCTGTCTATTTATCTATACAAACAATGGAAAAAAAAAAGTAACACTGACCTTTAAATCCAGATGAACTATTCTGCAGTTGTGCAGGTACTGCAAAGCTTCTAAAATGTCCCGGAGGTAAAAGGCCACTTTCTCCTCAGTGAGGTTCCCCCAGCTCACAATGTAGTCCAGAAGACGGCCCTGATCAGACCTGTGCAATCACACAATACTGATGCTCAGGAACTTATCTGAGTGTGAAATAGTCCATTCTGATATTAAAGTGTGTGTGCTCTCACATCTCAAGGACCAATGCATAGCTGCTGGAGGTCTCAAAGGTGTCCAGTAGCCTGACTAGGTGAGGGTGCTGGAGTCTCTGTAGGACGCTGAATTCATGGGTGACCTGGTCTCGCTTCATGAGTTTCTTATTCACGAACTTGACCGCCACGGTCCGCTTTGACCCCCTCTGGTCGCAGCGTTTTACTACAGAGAACCTTCCCCTGAGAGAAAGACACACATTATCAAAATTATGATGTTGCCACGGTCGATTCTCCATAAACTATATTTGCATGTTTCTGACAAAAACAAAACAGTACTCTACCCTTAATTTGTGACAAACTTGCAGTTAATATGAGGCCAAGTTGTGTTGATGTTCTTTAAAAGTGTGTTTCTAATGGATTCCCTTGCAATGTTTTTATAAATCAATCCATTTGATATCAAAATGATGTGGTAAATATAAATTCCCATGTGTCTCACCTGCCCAGCTCTGCTACCTCAGTGTAGAAGGACTCAAAGTTGTCTTTCCACATGACCCGGATTCCATCGCTGGTAGTTCCTGTGAAAGACAGTCAAGTTAAGTTAAAAACCTTGCTTAGCTAAATCTTAGAAACACTAGGCAGAGACTTTGCAAGGCCAGTTTGAACAGGAACATATTCTTACCCAACACTCTGAGACTGGCTGATGACGTCACACTGCCTATGTCATTCGTTGCAATGCAGGTGTACATGCCATCATCCTCTGAGGTCACACCTACGATACGCAGCGTGGCCTCGCCAGTCTCACTGTGATGAAAAAAGGTAATGATGATACGAACAAAAAAAACATTAGATTAGCAAAAACTGAGTTTAAACAATGCAATAAAATAAAATCAGTATTTTGTTTTTGCCTTCAGGAGAAATATCTAATATCTTTATTTTTCTAAGGAGGCCCCTAAAGGGACATGGTGATGGAAGAAAAATATGAGATGGGAGGAAAAATTATAGGTCAATGCTTTTGTCTTCTCTTACAAATATTTTTGCGTTCCCCCAAGAAACTTTGCTCATGTTCACAAAACTTCTGAGTTCTTTGTGAATGAATGCAAAGTTTCTCGGGTGAATGCAAAACTTTTGCGAGAGAACACAAAAGCATTGACCTATAATTTTTCCTCCCATCTCATATTTTTTCCATCACCATGTTCCCTTTAGGGGCTCTATTAGCAATTTTTCCCCCCTTTTTAAATATAAATCTAACAAGTGATAGCTAAATTAAAGTGAGATATAAAAACAAAGCAATATATAAATTTATATTCGCAAAATAATAACATGATATATGCATATCTCCAATGTTGCAGGACAAAATGAATTTTTTTTTAGCTGACATTATGTCTGTTTGTCCGTACCTGTAGACTATGCTGAAATGACCGTTGTTGGTGAGTGTTTTCTGATCGGGTCCCTTCCATGTGACTGTGGCTTTGGGGCGGCCACACACTTTACACCTCAGAGTGACACACTCCCCTTTATCACAGGTCACGTCACTCAGCGGGACGAGGATCTCCGGGGGTACTGGGAGAAAAGAAATCCATGTCAACCCCTTATTAAGAAGTTTATCACTTATTTATAATTGTTCGTTTCACTTATTAGACATTTTGAACTTACCATCATAGATATAATTGGGATTTAGAAGCTGCAAAATAGAGAACAAAGATTTGAGTAAACATCCTTCTGAAGGATTTCCAGAAAATGACATGACAAACATTTGTGTTTGTTTTCATTAGTTTTACCTTTACAGAGACCTTGTTGGTTAGTCCCTCTCTGGATTTCCTGTAACCATTTTCCAGCTTGGCCTCCTTTTTATTTTCCTTCTCTCTTTTCTCTGACTTCTTACGAATACGGAGGGATGTATGCCACGATGATGATGATTTCCTGCTGGAAAGCAAACCATAATGTTAAATGTCAAATGTCTAACTTATGAAAGGGGACTTATTATGCCCTTTCCAAAGACTTGATTTTGTTTTTGGGCTCTACTACAATAGGTTTTCATGCTTGAATGTTCAAAAACACCTTATTTTTCACATATTTGACATTGTTGCAGCTCCTCTCTTCTCAGTCTGTCAGTAACGTTTAGTTCCTGTCTCTATGAAGCTCCGCACGCCCCTTACCATAACTGCGTGTTTCAACACACCACTAACTAACTCAACCAGGCCCCGCCCCTTTATTTTGCATATGCCTTGAGTGGGAATTGTTTAAATGAGGAATATTGTGACGTGTTCATTCCCAAAAGAAACTCAAGACTACAACTGAGGCGTTTCAGAAATGCGCACTGATATAGAGAATAAATCCCGGAGGGACTTTGTGCTTTGTAACTTTGCAGACCTTTTTCATGCTCAAACTAAATGGTTAGAGGCGAGCTCTTACTTAATGGTCCCCTCTGGTGCGTCAGGGATAATGGCGGAGGTGTGGCCCAGCACGTATCCGGGGATCCAGCCCTCGGCAGCTGGGCATTGGTCTGTAGCGGCGCGGAACACCAAGAACATGTTCTGCTGATTGGAGGCCAGGATCTGCACCACCTCCCCTTGACCTACATTTATCTCATCCTCTTTCAGAGCCACATAGTCCTGAGTCACCAACATGGTGGAGATATTACTGCTGCTGCTGCTTTCACTCTGTGGACACACACACACACACACAAGGGTCTTAGTACCAGAGACACTTTATACCTTTAATACAAATGCCTGTACTGTACACCACCATGGCAATGACAATATTTCCACATTTACCTATTAACCCTCATGTTCCATGTAAATGTATAAAAAAATATTTAGAAAAAGGCCTTATATTTTTCCTTCAAATTCTTGTAATATGTTCCACTGACCTACCCAAAAGCCAGTATAGGTAGGTACTACTGAAACTGCATCCTTATGTTTTATAATTATCATTTTTTTAAAAAGGTGATTATTTCTGGTAACAACGTTATTTATGGTCAATTCTGACATTGCAACAACACTGTAGAAAAATAAAATACAATTCATTTTAAGTACACTAACTGAAAATTATGTGGAAATTCTTATTTTCATACTTTTTTAATGTGTTATAAATGTTTTTGGGTCTCTTCCCTAGATGTAATGCCATATTTGTTATGGAGGACATTTGAGGCATTTTATCAAGTTTAAATTTTATTTATAATGAGTTTTCATAAGATTACGTCTTAATTTCCGCCTGATGCGTCAACGTTAATTTTATTTATTTTTTTGATCTAGCAAAAGTCTTGAGGTCTCTCTGATCCCATCCAGAACATGAGGTAAATTCAGAACAAATGTATGTTTTTGGTGTTTGATAATGACAAAACATTGCATAATAACACCCATGCTCAATAATATTTACAACTTTTGATTGACATGTAACCTTGCAAGTGCACTGCATCAAAAACATGCATTATTAAACTTGAACAGTCAAAGAAAAGGTAAGAAACAGAAAAGAAATTGAGATAAGAACTCATGTTAGTTACAGTAGCCTGTTAAAAAGATCTAAAACTCTTATCTAAGTCACATGATAAGCAGAATCAAAACATCCACAGATGTTTCAGGCATTAGTTTCGTAATAAAGATTAACATTATTAAGGTGCGGTCACATTAGCAACATTTTGGCGAAATTTTGTGGGAAAAAAAGAACCATTGTCAATAATGTAGTGATGTATGAAGCACAGCTCACACAGAAGTCACTTTCAAACCAAGCAGTTTTCTGTTGGTCAGTGTGATTAGCTTAAACCCGCTGCGAAATCTGCATGGGAAATCTTTTGCCCTGACTCAAAATTCCCCAATCGTGGTGATTCCTATCGAAATTACTGGATTTCGCGTAACAACAGAAAACGTGACTGCACCTTTAGCCCTTAAGAATAGCTGATTCTCAGAAGGAAAAACATCTTGTAAAGACCCCACAAAGAAAGTCGATTAAGGGTAATATCTTAATTTTTAAGGATAAACCTAGTTCTTGTTTTACAACTCCATAAACAGTTAGTATCTGGCCAGAAGCAGAACTGTTAGATTTCTGAGATGCAGAGAAAAGGTTCTGTTGGAAGTCCACAGAGTAGAAACCAGGTTAAGAGAGGCAGAAATCAGACAGAATCCAGGTGGGTTAGAGAATCATTCATGAGGGAAGACAGGAGCAGAGTTGAGCTGAAGCGCTGCGGTCGACCGGGGCAGGAGTGTGTCTCTTACCCCGTTGCTCTGAGTGGACTGGACAGATTGCTCACTGGCAGAAGAGCAGGTACTCATGCGGTCTGCGTCCTTACTGTGGGTGGAATGCCGGTGACTTTGGTTCTGATTTTGCCGTCCTAGGGTGTCGCACGCTTCCCCGGGGAAGGTGAAGGAACCGGGCCTGCTGGCGGGAGAGGCAGGAACAGAGCTCCAGAACGAGTTGGAGCTGCTGCCCGTCTTTGGCCCAGGACTGCAGGGTGGGATGGAGTCTTTGAAAGCCGGTGTGGCTAACGGGGAAGCCATCGGCGAGATCGTTCCAGGTCTGGGTTTGACCAGAGCTAGAGGGGCCACGGTGGCTCGGGGGATCTGGGCCGGAGAGGCTCCATCCCTGCTTTCTTTGGAAGCACTTTCCGTAGGGTCCGTCTGTTTGGGGTGAGGGCTCGCAGGAACCTTCACCTTTGGATCGGGCTCTGTGGTGCAAGAGGGTGAGGGACCCCTGGAGTGAGGTCTCGGGGACATACCTGATATTTTGTCGGGGCCGTCAGGCTCGTGGGCTCCGGGCCCCAGGGCGGGAGAGTGATGACGGAGCGGCTGAGGCAAGCGTGAGGGCTGGGGGATACGGGAGGGACGGGAGCGGGAACCCGACCCAGCCGGGGCACCTCCGCCTCCTCCGGGGGCCATGACCTGACCCCCGCTACCTCCAGCCTGTACACTGCTGCCTGAGACACCAGGTCCCTCGACATGGTTCCTCTGGTAGTCTATGGGTGATGTAAGCGCTACAGGAGGAAAGACATCTAGTGAGGAGAGAAATTTCAATGAATGATTTGAACATGAGAAAAACAACTCAGATTATCCAGATTTTAGGAGGGTGCAACAGACAAGAAAAGGTTTGCAAAGCAAATCAAGGTGCTGTATGAGATTTTAGTAAAACTTTATCATGAAGATCAGTTTGTTAGCATTAGTTACTGCTTTAGACATCATGACCTTAATGTCCGCGGACCCTGCTGATAACGAAAATTACGTCATGCGGACGGTAACGGAGGCCCGAAGTATACATTGGGCTTAAGATAGGTATGAAATTGGGAGACAGGCTACTATATGAAGCCTAAATTGCGTGCAACAGGGATCTCGCGTTTTATTTTCGCTTTCGAATTCGCGATCGCACATAGGCCGTGTACAGGGAGCGGTGGTACCGAGCGCACATTCTAAAAGAAAAGACATTTACCAGACTCTTAGGCTCTGTTGCGCAATGAATCCTCCGCCATGGACTTGTCAGTCGCCCTAATCTCGTCAAGTGATCAGTGAACTGTGATTCCTGCTGCACTGTGTGTGACTCTGCAGCTCGTGCTGGATGAGCAGAGCAGATGTTTATAATAGTTTACAACTGAAGTGACCGTTATCCGACTGAATTAAGTGTTTTTTATTTCTATAAAAAAAGCAAACAGTGGAGGCAGTGCCGCGGTGGGCACCGCAATGTAAGGTAAACGTAGCAGTGGCATATTTTTTATATTAATTTCACCCTCACGCTCCATCATGGCGATATCGCTAGACAGCTTTTCACTCGACGGGAAATCTTGTCACATTTTAATATCGCAAGATCTTGCGGCACGAGATCTCGTCACACCCCTACTATTTATTATTATTGTAGGTTAATGTTAATGTCTACATATACTAATACATTTTTAACGTTTCAAGTTCTTTAAATGAACATTAATGTAATATGAATGAAAAATAATTAACAATGAACAATAGTATTTTAATAAATTAACTAAATTTAATGTTTGAAAATTAAGCAATTAAGACATGATTACTAGTATTGTAATTTTAAAGTTGTTCTGTTAAAGGATTACTTTTTAAATGCTTGATTTTTTATTTTAATTTTAAAGTGAAAGTATTACAATAGTAATATATTTCTTATTTTGTTTAAGTTTTTATTTAATAATAATAATAATAATAATAATAAATATATATTATTATAGGCATATTGATATATAATAATATGAATTTATGATTCATAATAATAATCACATTTTAAAATAGCAAATCACAATTATATTAATCAGAAAAATCACAATTAGATGTGTTTCCTCAAATCGCTCAGCCTATAAAAATAACAGGGGCGATGGATCTTTTTCTTCGATCATTTGTTTTGTTTGGATTAAATGTTAAACATCATTTATGACTTGACCTAAAGACCTAAAAACTTTTTATACTCATTCTTAAGTATTGCAGGTTTCTGTACCATTGAGGAAATTGCGTTGGCTCTCCAGGATTTGGCTGATCTGCAGCATCCAGACTTGTCGCACTCCAGGATGGCTTGAGTGCAGAATAAAGGCCTCTTTACTGCCATTAGACGTTCTGGAGGTCAGTGCGAATTTACATGGGTCTCCGTCCACACTATCCTCCAGCCCCAGACAGCTCACCTACACACATACAAACATTATGTTTTTAGTTTTTCTAAACAGTTTCTTACTTAATCAACAAATCTGTCATGACAAAATTAGATACCAAGAAACAGACAGATGAGGACGCATGTACCTTGATGCTGTATTTATACAGGTAGCCAGGCATTGAGAAGCCCCTCTTTTTATCTAAAGGTTCACTGAAGATGACAATCTGCTCAAAGAGGAAGACTCTTCTCTCCTTCATCCTGTTCAGCAGGCCTCCCTCCGGTTCAGCCACCATGAAGGTGTCCTGCAGGAGGAGACGCCCCTGAGCAATGATCTTTCCCTGTGAAAGACAGATCGGATGAGTTTAATCCATGAATTCAAATGTAAAACACTTCTTGATAATAATATCTACTGATATAAACAAGTTCTTACATCAAATCCCTGGAGTCGACCAACATTCATCATGTCGTTGCATCTTTTTGGTACAATGCACATGACCTCAACCGCTTTCTACAATACAAGAACATCGTCAGAATAGAATAGAATAGAATAAAACAAAATAATATTTAAATATAAAATAAAATACCTCTAATTCCATTGAATCAATTCCAATTTTTTTGGAAAATTTGAGGAAATCCTGTAAACAAAGAAACCGATAGCATCAGAATCATGATTAGACTAACAAATGTCCATAGGTCTAAAGATGCAGTGGACCAGATGGACAAACCTTAAGCAGCAGCTGGTACTTCATGATTCTCTGAACAGGTTTAATGAGCAGATCAGTGATCTGAAGCCTGTGACCCAGACGCTGCTTCAGGTCCTGCAAGAGAGGTTATTCAGTTTGACAATAAAAGTGTTTCAAGATGTTCTGTGTGATTTATATTTGGTGGTATACTAATATTAATTCAGAATGTATGTCATAAGGACATGCAAGCTTTATTAAGGGCAGAAATTATGATTAAATCCAGATTTAAGTTACGCACCTCAAAATAGGTGTCGATATACTCTGAGACAATGTGCTCAGATTTAGGTTTGTTCTGGCAGTAAACAATGTACATGTGCAGCCGCCGCTCCTGAAAAGCATGAAGAGTGCACAATATTAAATTACAGTAAAGGAACAAGTTCGATTGATTGCTTAAAGAGACTTAAAAAATGGCATACATGTTTGAGGAAGAGAGGGCCCAGTCGGTCAGGGTCCTCAAGGCACTTCTCAAGCTCTCCCAGGAAGAAACTGAAATATTAAGGATTGTAGTTAGTTTCATCTCTCTTCAAAATCGTTGAAATTAATTGCCACAAAATTGCTTACATTATCAGACAATGTTGTAAATGTTGGTTTATTGGTTTTCTTTTTGTCTATCATTAAAAAGGACCTTTTAAAAGGTCTTGATTTTGTTTTTGGGCTTTTCCCAAACTGAAGAGGTTTTCATGCTTGAATGTTATAAAAAAACAAACAAACAAAAAAAAACCTTATTTTTCACATATTTGACATTGTTGCAGCACCTCTCTTCCCAGTCCGTCAGTAAAGCTCTGTTTAGTTCCTGTCTCTATGAACCCCCTCCTTCTGAAAAGCACGGTGTGCATTGATTGGTTGGACCAGTGTGTTGTGATTGGTCAACCGCTTCGAGCGTGTTTGGGAAATGTCACGCCCCTTACCATAACTCAACCAGACCTTGCCCTGTTTTACTGCGTATGCCTTGAGCAGGAATTATTTAAATGAGGAATACTGTGACGTGCTCATTCCCGGAAGAAACTCAAGACTACAATGGAGGAGTTTCGGGGAGTTCAGAAACAGTGACACTGATATAGAGAAAAACTCCTTTTGAGTGACATTGTGCTTTGTAACTTTGCAGACCTTTTTCATGCTCAAACAGCAACATTACACACTAAAGAAAGGTGAAAATGTAAAAAAAAAAAAAAAACGCATAATAGGTTGTCTTTACTACAATTTGTAAAAGCAATACATCACATACTCTTTGTGCCAGTCATATATCTGCTGAATGTTTCCAAAAACGATCTTGTCTTTTCCTTTCATATCATCTGGAACTCCATCTTCCCTCATCCTGGTCATGTAGCCCTGCCGGACACACAACGCAGCGTCACATCAAATTTTGGATATGCTTCAGATCTAGTCACGTGATCACATATCTATATCTCAGCATCCAGTGAATAGTATGCACTTACCTCCACGATTAAACTGAGATCTCTAACATAGTCCCTCTCCGTCTCGATCAGTTCCAGCAGGATGTAACTAAAAGGAGAAAAGAGATGCATGTTACAGACACTGACAATGAATGAGGACAGTAACAGAGAGGAGGAGGAGAGCATGATGACGTACTGCCGTCTCTTGAGGAAGCCGGTCTTGCGTTCCTCTATCTCATCGATCGGAGAGGAGGAGGAGAGGAGGGAGTTATCAGATGGGTTGAAAGAGGGGCTGCTGCTGTCCCCTTGTTCCACAGACAAAGAGCTGGGCCTGTCCTCCAGAGCCTGTGTGGACATGAGACCGTCAAAGTCAGACCAGACAAGTATGATGGGTAAACTACTTTAAATATTGTTTTTTTTAGTAAAATTCTTGGTTAAAAATAAGTTTAATATTTAACAATAATAGTAATAACAACACTGTGGTATTATATTATATTTAGGGCTGTCGATTTAACGTGTAAATTTAATTAATTACGGTAAAAAAAATAACGTGTTAAAATTATTAAACGCACTTGACATTTCATACAGTTGATTGATGACAAATTTGATGCAGGGAAACAACTCAAACAAAATAATAATGATGAAAACAGAGTTCAATTCTGTTGTAAAGCAGCTCTAAAAAGAAAATAGTGTCTACAGAATGCAGTTAACGTCCCTAAAATTAAAGATATGTCGGCAAAAATGCCCGTTTGAGTTTGTCTCATATTCACATCATATGATATAGTGAAGCTATATCACACAAGTGCTATTTTTGTCATGAAGTGCAAATGCGATACTGATTTTATACAACAGTTTATAAATAAGAAGCTAATATTGTGTCATTTTAGACACAATATTGTCTGTTTTTGCTCAACTTTGCCAACAAAAATATAAAGACCAAGCAGAACTGTTCATCTCTGTCTCACAGCAACACACAGCGGCGTTTCATTTCTGAATCCATGTTTTGAACGAATCGAGTGAAAAAATGATTCAATGGACCATTTGTAAAGAGAACCATTTACTTCACTTCTGAATAAATTGGGGGGTCATTTCACAGCTAAAATTGATGTGCGATTAATTAGATTAATTGCCACATCATGTGATTAGATTAAAAAAAATTTAATTCGTTTGACAGCACTTTATTATATTATATTATATTATATTATATTATATTATATTATATTATACATCTGTGCACTTCTTACCATCTTGCTTTTGACCAGCTCCTCAATGGCACTAACTAGCTCTGCAGCGCTGGGGGTTTCTGAACTGGAGGGTCGGACGGAGAGACGGGAAGAAGTCTGCAGAGATAAAGAGAGTGAAAGAGGGGAAAAAGCCAGACTGAATGACACCAAGGAAATACGAGCCATATGAAGCTAAACTGTAATAAGGATTCATTCAGGCATGGATTTAGGCTCTAGTTTATTGTCTTTGCCCTCAAAGACATTTATGCAATTTTTATTTCATTATAGCAGTTAAAATAGCTTCACTGCATTATGTTGAATGCATCTGTAACTAATGGTAATAACATTATTATTATGTGTCTGGCATCACACCATTGTGAACATACAAAATCTGCACTCTCAAACTGTCTCTAGTGCAGTTTATCAGTTTTGAAAAGAGACATTTTGATTTCAGCCAAAACCAATTATTCATAAAAAAGGCCCCATATAATCAAAATGGCTTTTATTCCATGTGATGTGTGATAGCTCTATATGCATTGATAAAAATACACTTTTAGAAGATATACACAGTCCTTTATCTTGCAGCCAAACAGACCAAAATAGGAAATGTGTCAACAGAGGAAAGAAACCTGCTGCATTTCATGGGGTCTTAAATTTATATGAAGTTAAAAGAACAGACTTCAGGTTGACAATAGCTTGATGCTCGACACCTGAGACTGGCGGAGGGTTTCTTTACTTTAGCTTCAAAAACTGGCAATCAAAAACATTCATCAAATAGAAATAAAGGGAAATCCAGCAGAAAGTCTCACCCTTGCTGTGCCTTCCAGACTTTCCAATTTGTGTCTGGGTGTGGCCTCAGGTCTGCTTAGCTTTTACAGGCCAATCAGACAGCAGAGTGGATAATGAGAGGATAAGCACAGAGGGGAGGGGGGAGGGGTGTGAATGGGCGGAGTTTGGAGGGTTGGTTAGAGGAGTAAAGAGTGAGGGTGGTCTCTGAGATTCAGAGTCATTGTATAAGGCACATGACCCTCTTTCTACCTAATCACAGCTCCCTGGTGTTGACGTTCGGATACACCTGTACACGTCTTTGTGACACCGCATATGCCCTGTGATACTCTGAAGCTGCGTTTGAACCCAGTCCGATCAAAAACCAGCGCGTTAGGAGGACAATCAATTAAAGATGGGGCTAAATCATATGTATATAAAACAACAACGCAAAATAAGTAAAAAACTAGAAGAGAAAAAAATGAAAAAGGATGAGTAAGGGCATTTTGTGGTTCTAAGTTTAAATCAGACAGATTTAAACAACAGAAAGAGGAAGTCTTGTCTAGATGAAAGTGGAATAACGGAATCAAACCAAAATGAGGAATCTGCTTCTAAAAGAGCACTACTTCAAAGTGGAAGTTCTCAGGAAGTGGTCGGCTTCTAAATCTCTACCAAAAAAAAAAAAGAAAAAGAAAAAAGACAGCAAATAAAAGTAGAAAGAAAGGGGGTCTTGGGTCTTTTGATAAGCCAGGGGTTATGGGAAAAGAAAGCAATGAGAAATGATGTGAAAGGAGGGAGGCCAGAAAGGGAGGAGTCAGATGGAGAGATATGGGAACTGAGATAAAACAAAGACAGGACACAAATCAACGTAATGCTATGGCAAACAATACAGCCCAAACAAAACAAAAGAGAAAAACAAATTAGTGTCACAAGCTGTTCTTGAGCAGCGATGAGACCAGCTATAAGTCGATCATTTCATCCTATTGTGGCCGTTTTACAAGAGACTACATTCTATCAAAGGAAAAATCTGCCTCGCTATCTCTCTACGACCCCTTTTAAGGCTGGCATTAACTTGCATTTCAGATTCAGATTGTATGTAGACCAGTGGTTCTCAACCTTTCTGTCCAACACAAATTTAAGTAGCATCTTCAACATTTCTCTAAAATGGAGCATTTAAAAAGAAAATGCACAAGAGCAAGATTGTAATTATTCCACTGCAACCCCCTTCCACTAATTTAAGATAGTAGCAAATTAGGAGTGGTGACATTTTAACTAATTAACCACAATTCATTTTGTGATTCAGGTCTCAAGAACTGCATGTTCTTCAATTAAAAAAGGGAAAATAAAAAGAAATTTCAGATTACATCTTGATTTAGTTTTTTTTTTTTTAGCATTTTAATTTAGATGAGATCTATATTATTTTTATATAGTAATAATAAATTATTAATTTAAATCTTTTTTTAGGGAGTTTTCTATGAGCTTGTTTCCACCACTGAATAAAAAATTAAAAAAAAAAAGGTAATTGCGACTTTTTATCTCACAATTGACTTTTTTTCTTGCAATTGTGAGTTTACATCTCGCAATTCTGACTTTTTTCCTCATAATTGCATGAAATAAAGTATATAAAGTCAGAATTGTGTCATATAAACTCGCAACTGCGTGTTATAGTCAGAATTGCGAGATATAAAGTTGCAATTGCGAGTTATAAAGTTAGAATTGAGATATATAAACTCACAATTGCATATTATAAAGTCAGAATTGCTTGATATAGGTAATTGCGACTTTTTATATCTCGCAATTCTGACTTTATAATATGCAATTGTGAGTTTATATATCTCAATTCTAACTTTATAACTCGCAATTGCAACTTTATATCACGCAATTGTGCAAAAATAAAGTCAGAATTGTGAGATAAAAAGTCGCAATTATCCTTTATTTTTTTTATTCTGTAGCGGAAACAAGCTTCCATGGCTTTCACACCTGTAGATCGTTTGCTTTGTTCTGAAAGGGATTCAAATTGTTACAATGTTGCAATTTCTTCTTAGCTCGGTTCGCTTTCACAAGACAGCATTTCTAAATGGACCACAAGTTGTTAATACAAGTTACGTACGAGTAAACTCTCCTCTCATTGGTCAGAGCGCACTGTTTATGTTCCAGGATTCCATTTATACCGGTCATCCATCAGGATGGATGGACAGACAACAGCTCCACGGGCTTATTGTGGCTTTCTTTGTAGCTATTGTTATATTACCTCATCATTGTGAGCAGGAGTCTATGGAAGCTTGTTTCCACCATGACATAAAAAATAAAAAAAGGTAACTGCGACTTTTTAATCACGCAATTCTGACTTTATAACTCGCAATTGTGAATTTATATCTCGCAAATCTGAGGAAAAAAACCTCAGAATTGTGAGATAAAAAGTCGCAATTACCTTTTTTATTTTCTTATTTAGTGGCAGAAACAAGCTTCCATAGGAATCAAGGATTTACCTACATTTTAATGAGTTTTGGACAGTTCTAACCAAATTTCAATTAGGTATTTCACTTTGTCTTTGCTCTAGCTTAACTCACAATTCATTTTGAGAGGCAATATCAAAACAAACACAGCTGCTTCTCAAGCAACGTACATAATTACCCATCATACATTGTAATACAGCTTGGTCCATTGGGTCGGATTGCTTTCTCACCAAGGAGCGAACCACTCCAGAATTTGTTTTCAAGTGGGACGAGACCCCCTCTTTCAGGCGATCTGAGACTGATTTTTTTTGGTGCGGATCTAACACGATCATACATACCTAAACAAACCGAACTAAGGGAGAAAATGCAGTTCCAAAACAAATGCTCCAAACGAGCCAGATATGAAAACACCTCAAGCCATCCTGCAGCCCTTAGAAGTTTGCTGAAGCCCCATTTTAAGAACCACTGATCTAGACATTATTTATCCTTGCATTTAACACCATTCCAATGCATCGCGTGATTTGACAGAGATCAAAATTGCAAACGGATAGTTAAAAATGCTGTAATTTTTTGCATTTCCTTTAATTACAAACCCCTCAGTAATGATACTAGGGGTTAAAAGGGAAAAAAGGGGGGGAAGTGCACTCTTGGGGAAAGAAATGAGGAAAAACAAGAGTAATCCAATGAAATTATTTGATAAGTAATCAGGAATTGTTGATTAATCGTGAAGAAACACATTCCACCCTTATTAAATGTGTTAAGAATCCATCCAAGATCATCCAAATGGATAAGCCGCATGTTAATGCCAGGTGTCATGGGGCCAAGATGACAAGATTCTTTATGATCAAGTTTAATATGATCAGAAAAACAGTTTTACAGTGCTTGCATTGTAGTCACACTTGGCGAGTTAGAACTTGAAAAGTGAAAGTAAAGACTGCATATCCCAGGAGGAGATACAAGCGCAGAAGTTTCAACGGGTTTGAGGATCTCTAATGAGGTTTAAAGGTTGGCAGTGAAAAAATAAAAATAAAATAAAATAAAAATTGTCCAAACTAGTGACTTACTCACACCAACCCTCCTCCTCAGTCCCCCCGCTCTGCTCTATCACGTGCCGGCTCACCTTGTCATCCTGTGCGTCCGGCTGGAGGAGGCTGTGTTGTTGGATGGCCATGGGTGGAGGAAGAGGCACAGTATCAGCTCCTTCCTCTCCCTCTTCCTCTCCACAGCTCTGCATACCTGATGATGATGATTTGGAGAGGGTGCCGCTGCTCAGACCCTCGTTACGCACCCTCTGTGGAGTTTCAAGGACAAAACCATAAATAACCCTAATAACCGATAATAACCCTGGTGCACATGTAAATGTAGTCAGTCTATACACAGGAAAACAAAAACAGGAAGTGCACCAACCTCCTCCAGAGTCTCATCCTGTGGCGTGGCAGCGCTGTCGTCTGAGTCTTTCTGTGAGCCCGCGTCAGCGCTCTTTCTGACGTCGCGGCTCTTCTTGTGTTTGTGTGCCAGCTTCTTCACGTGGCCGTCGGCTTTACCACTGCTGAGTCTCCTCACAGGGCTGGTCAGCCATTTCCTTAATGTGTTGCCAGGGCGTTTGGGCCCAGGGGAACTCTGGGAGCCCATCACATGACCTGGTTGCAGGGTGGCAGAGGAGCCTGGTAAGATGGCATCGTTACTGCACACAGAGAGCGCGTCTGGAAAAACACACAAAAAAGATGCAGATTATTTTTATATGAAACAGGCTGGGGATGATTTTAGGGAAGTGTTTCAGAAATTTGCCCACCTTTGTGGTTAAAAATGCCCTCCATCTCCATGCTGCTGCGGGAGTGGGCGATACAGAGCATGGCACAAGGCACCAGGCCCTCCAGGGCAGGGGAACGATCCGTTGTCCTCACCAAGCACCAGTCCGGCTTATCGTGGAGCCTCTCTAGTACCTCCACCGTCTGTCCCCTCCGCACCGTCAGCTCATTACTGTTACCGGCCATGAAGTCATGGATCACCACTGTCAGCTCACAACCACCTGATAACTAAAGGAAAAAAGACACAAGCAAAGAGCCATGTTTTAGTGTTTAGTGTCTTTAGATGAAAATGCCCTTTTAATCTTGTCAGTATGTTGCCATATCATATTTATTCATTTTAGTCCATTTTACTATGCCTGAAGTGGCATATCATTTCAGTAAGAAATACTGAGTGAGGTGCAAAATGATAAAAAAAAATTAATTACTGTTTAGAAATTACTCGGTTGTGAATTAATGATTAAATAGTGCATTGTTATAGCATAACAGCATATTTACAGACTCTTACATAATATAATGCTCACGTGTGCATTTGCTTTGTGTATTGTCTGTGAAGATGTATTACATTTGTTTATTATTAATTATATTTATTATTATTAATTATCTTTTTTAAATACAACAAAAATACTTGTCAACAAAGATTCAGTTTTGTTATTAACTAAAACAAATGTTTTCAGTAATAGAAATAATAATAAAATTAAATATAAATGTTAGACGAAAAACTTAAATAAAAATTAGAACTGAAATACAATGAGTTTAGGTTGAAGTACTAAAACAGAAAAAAAATAAAGCTAAATATTAAAAAAAATAGTTAAAAATGACAAAAAAAATAACTAAAATAAACTAAAATGAAAACTGAAAATATAAAAATAAAAGGTAATTTAAAATATTAATAAATACTATAATAGATTAGAAATAATACTAAAATAACACTGCAAATTATTGACGAGATCAGATTGTTTTCATAGACAGGATGTGTATCCTCACCTTGTCGCTGTCCAGTGTGTTCTGTGAGGTCCTTGAGGCCAGTGAGATGGTGTCTGGCTGACTGCTGCCGTCACCCTGACTGTCCAGATCCTCTCCATCCCTGCACACATAACACACACAGGAAATTAACTCCTAGTCTAGGACTCCAAGTCTTAAAATTTAAGAAAGAACAAATCCAGCAATAGTAAAATCAAACTCAAGGGTAAAAAAAAAATATTACAAAAAATAAGTAAGAATATTGAAGTAAGAATAGAGATGTTTCACTGGCCTTGGGGTGTACCTGCGACCCTTGTGTTTGGCTGTGGAGGGTTTGGGGATGTGGATGGGCTCCTTCAACGCCCCCTTCAGGTGCACAGTGCGCTCCTGAATCACTTCACGGATGTGCTTTATCCAGTCCTGTTTGTTTTCAATACTGGACGCCTGCGTTTGTGTGTGTGGAGAAAGAAAACACAGAGAAATACACAGTGTTGAGTAAGAGTACACACTTATTTTCTGTTCTATGGTGAACTAAGGGTGGGTTAACTGTGTGGCCGTACTCACCATGGATCCATGTTTGCATCCCTGACTTAGCTTCATTTGAAATATAGAAATATACAAGATTTTACTGCTTTATAAAGTATCATATATCATACTGCATGAGATAGTGGCCGGAAAGACAGGGACAACATTAATAAACATGTTTTGTGATAATTTAGAGACAATTTTGCCAACGTGTTGTGATGAATTGTTTATGCATTAGTCACTGGCATTTAAAGTTTATCAATACTGCTAGTTAGTATATCATTAAGTGATTAATAACTATGATTTAAAAACTATAAAGTATATAAACTACCATATACAGGTGCTGGTCATATAATTAGAATATCATCAAAAAGTTGATTTATTTCACTAATTCCATTCAAAAAGTGAAACTTGTATATTATATTCATTCATTACACACAGACTGATATATTTCAAATGTTTATTTCTTTTAATTTTGATGATTATAACTGACAACTAAGGAAAATCCCAAATTCAGTATCTCAGAAAATTTGAATATTACTTAAGACCAATACAAAGAAAGGATTTTTAGAAATCTTGGCCAACTATACAATAAGTATGAACATGAAAAGTATGAGCATGTACAGCACTCAATACTTAGTTGGGGCTCCTTTTGCCTGAATTACTGCAGCAATGCGGCGTGGCATGGAGTCGATCAGTCTGTGGCACTGCTCAGGTGTTATAAGAGCCCAGGTTGCTCTGATAGTGGCCTTCAGCTCTTCTGCATTGTTGGGTCTGGCATCTCGCATCTTCCTCTTCACAATACCCCATAGATTTTCTATGGGGTTAAGGTCAGGCGAGTTTGCTGGCCAATTAAGAACAGGGATACCATGGTCCTTAAACCAGGTACTGGTAGCTTCGGCACTGTGTGCAGGTGCCAAGTCCTGTTGGAAAATGAAATCTGCATCTCCATAAAGTTGGTCAGCAGCAGGAAGCATGAAGTGCTCTAAAACTTCCTGGTATACGGCTGCGTTGACCTTGGACCTCAGAAAACACAGTGGACCAACACCAGCAGATGACATGGCACCCCAAACCATCACTGACTGTGGAAACTTTACACTGGACCTCAAGAAACGTGGATTGTGTGCCTCTCCTCTCGTCCTCCAGACTCTGGGACCCTGATTTCCAAAGGAAATGCAATATTTACTTTCATCAGAGAACATAACTTTGGACCACTCAGCAGCAGTCCAGTCCTTTTTGTCTTTAGCCCAGGCGAGACGCTTCTGACGCTGTCTGTTGTTCAAGAGTGGCTTGACACAAGGAATGCGACAGCTGAAACCCATGTCTTGCATACGTCTGTGCGTAGTGGTTCTTGAAGCACTGACTCCAGCTGCAGTCCACTCTTTGTGAATCTCCCCCACATTTTTGAATGGGTTTTGTTTCACAATCCTCTCCAGGGTGCGGTTATCCCTATTGCTTGTACACTTTTTTCTACCACATCTTTTCCTTCCCTTCGCCTCTCTATTAATGTGCTTGGACACAGAGCTCTGTGAACAGCCAGCCTCTTTTGCAATGACCTTTTGTGTCTTGCCCTCCTTGTGCAAGGTGTCAATGGTCGTCTTTTGGACAACTGTCAAGTCAGCAGTCTTCCCCATGATTGTGTAGCCTACAGAACTAGACTGAGAGACCATTTAAAGGCCTTTGCAGGTGTTTTGAGTTAATTAGCTGATTAGAGTGTGGCACCAGGTGTCTTCAATATTGAACCTTTTCACAATAATCTAATTTTCTGAGATACTGAATTTGGGATTTTCCTTAGTTGTCAGTTGTAATCATCAAAATTAAAAGAAATAAACATTTGAAATATATCAGTCTGTGTGTAATGAATGAATATAATATACAAGTTTCACTTTTTGAATGGAATTAGTGAAATAAATCAACTTTTTGATGATATTCTAATTATATGACCAGCACCTGTATATGTAGTATATGTAATGGTACATGTGTTAGTCTCGAACAATCAGTATGGACGTCACGGTTTGGTTCATGCAGTTATCCACAAATAAAGTCAGTTACAGGCGATTCACACCACAAACCAGAAGGGGACACGTACGGTAATGCAACACTGCTTGCTAACAGCCACAACAAGAAAAAGCTCAGAAAAAGAAGAGATAATCTATGTTTACATGTAATCTCTCAATCAGTGTTTCAGCCGCGGAAAGACATCAATAAAACAGCTTGAAAATAATCTCTCACGTAGCATTACATTTACCTCAGGCAAGTCATTTAGTGTCCACTACAGAAATGAACTCTAGAGGGGAACATTTCACTAAATATATGCACTATATTAGCTTATATATTCAGTATATTGAGTATATATTCATTAATATATATTAGTAAATATATTCATTATATTTATGTTACCTGTTAGTAATGTCTTAATTTTATGTTTAGTTTGCTCCCCCTGCTGTACCGCACCCATACCGAACCGTGACTTCAATACCAAGGTACATACCGAACCGTCATGTTTGTGTACCATTACACCCCTAATTATATTATATTATATATATATATATATATATAGTAGTTTATATACTTATTTTTTTTATTATAAAAAGTTCTATTATATACACTTTCTTTTATATATACCCCCCACATAATATATATGACAGATTTAAGCAGAGAATTTTTCTTTGGCTGATATGACATACAGTAAACCACATATAAACTGACAGTAAATAACTGCAATTTAGACACACTTCGCTGAAGAAAGTTTTAAACAGTAGCTTTACAGTTTGAAAGCAGCATGCAGGAAATTAACCGTTACTGTGAGACAGAAGCCATTTGCAATGCACATGTGTCACCACCAGTAGAGACTACTCTTGTTTTTGTTTTTTTTGATTTCCTTGCCATTTTTTTTTTTAGCATGCAGTCAAACCAGAGATGCGAGTGCTCAGATCTTCCCCTATAATCAGTGTCAAGGTTTGATACAGATTCATTCTTGTTTTCGCTAAAAGTCTCTTTATGATCAGCCTGAGATTTTTAATAAAGTAACGTTAAATAACATCAACATAATCTGTGGCATGCTGTCCATTACTACAGAAAATAATTGACATTCTTCTATCAGTTTGTAAAAGCAAGCAAAAATGCAGTTGCCCCATAGACTTCAATTGTAAATGCATTTTTGTCAACAGTTTTTTTAGCTTGCTTTTACAAACTGAGGTAGTAAATTATTTTCGTGGCAAGAGTCTTCACACTGAATATGTGGATTTCACAAATATTCACCCTTTACTTGTTAAAGTGCACAAGCTACACAGAAATGCGACGTAGAAAGCTAGAGCAAAACAGTGCCATGCTTTTCAACAGAGCAAGAGAGAGAGAGTCACCTTGAGGACAATCTTGTTGTCTGAAGTTGGGGTCCGCCCAACCCACAGTGCAAATTTACATGGATCTCCTTCTACGTGCTCAGTAACACCCAGTTCAGAGGTCTGCAGTCAGAACAAAGCATTTAAAACAATCAGATCCACTGCATAAAAAGATGTTGTAGCGCTTTAACCCTGCTGTGAAACTTACAAAAAGCTTGCTCTTGTAGATGTACTTGCTCCTGCCATTGGAGTCTTTAACCTCCTTGCTGAAGATCAGTGACATCTCGAAGAGGAACAGGTGACGTTCCCGTCCCTTACGGATCAGGGTCTTGGGATCCCACACCTGGAACGCCTCCTGCAGGATCAGTTCTCCCTGGGACTCGATGTTCTCATCAAACCCTAAAGACATTCAGTGTAAATTGTTGCATCCACTTCATTTGTGTGTTTGCATGTCTATGTGTGTCCGCTCACCTTCCAGCATGCTCAAGTGCATGGCATCGTTGGCTCTCTTAGGAACACTTAGCATGACCTCCAGGCCATCCTTGATTTCACCTTTCCCTTCCTCGCAACATGTCAGGAGCTCCTACAAACACAAACCGACTCGAATTACAACTGAGCTTCTAAATCACACGAGTTCTCGGGATGAATCCGAAATGTTTTTACCTTGAGGAGCAGCTGGTACTTGGTTATTCTCTGAACAGGTTTGATGAGGTATGATGAGATAGAGTTGGCCAGACGATGCCTCTGCTGGATTTCCTGTAACAGGAACATCAATACACTTTCACAATTGGCCACTGACAGGAAGACACAAATGTTCAAAATTAATGCAATTCATTAAAGGATTAGTTCACTTCAGAATTCAAATTTCCTGATAATTTACTCACCCCCATGTCATACAAGATGTTTATGCCTTTCTTTCTTCAGTCGGAAAGAAATTAAGGTTTTTGAGGAAAGCATTCCAGGATTTTTCTACATATAGTGGACTTCAATGGGGACCAACAGGTTGAAGGTCCAAACTGCAGTTTCAGTGCAGCTTCAAAGGGCTCAACACGATCCCAGCCGAGGAATAAGGGTCTTATCTAGAGAAACGATCGGTCATTTTGCTAGATAAGACCCTTATTCCTCGTCTGGGATCGTGTAGAGCCCTTTGAAGCTGCATTGAAACTGCAGTTTAGACCTTCAACCTGTTGGTCCCCATTGAAGTCCACTATATGGAGAAAAACCTTAATTTCTTTTCGACTGAAGAAAGAAAGGCACAAACATCTTGGATGACATGGGGGTGAGTAAATTATCAGGAAATCTGAATTCTGAAGTGAACTAATCCTTTAATCATAACAGAAACATTTCTCACATCAAAGTATCCTCCAGCATGTTCAAGAATAAGCTGAGTGGAGTCTGGTTTGTTCTTGCAGTAGTTCACATACATCTGGAACTTATCAGCCTGCAGAAACATAAGACACATAAGGCATTTTAATGATCTGAAAGCAGCAGATACAATATTAATATTCAAACACAATTAACTCTACTCACCCAGGTCACAAAACAGTGGCCCACATCTTCAGGAAGCTGCTCGTACTTCTCCAGCTCTTTGAGGAATATACTGGTGACAGATATAGAGGAACGATACACATGAGTCACTTTTGGAGGACAGGAAACTAATTTACTGGATGCCTAAAGGGAGGATGGATTCAGACTTAAAGCATTTGTGTTACAAGTGAACTCACTTGTGATGGAACTCGTAGAGGTCCTGCATGTTCCCAAAAATGATGTGCTCTTTGTTGACGATCCCTGGTGGGATCTCCTCTACGCCACTGGTCATCTCCCAAAGATATGTCTGGATGAATAAAGATTTAAATTGATAGATTTATTTAAATCATAGTCTGACGTAATTTTTCTCATGTTTTGCTTTGAATTTCCATATTATTTCATGACGAAAGATCCAAATAGTGGCCTTAAAAAACACTTTTTTAATGACTGAGCCAAAACACACTAATATATAATCAAATACTCACGTCCATGCACTCTCGCAAGTCTCGCACATAAGCTTTTTCTGTCTGGATCAGCTCAGCCATGATGAAGCTATAAAAATGGAAAACAAATCAGAATAAGTAGATCTGTCTCCATCTAAAAGTCCAAGAATTCTTTGAATATTTCAGTGACCATTTGGTCAAAGGGTAACAGTAAATAAGACATACTCCTTCCTGCGGGCGGACTTTCGCTTCTCTTCGTTAAGCTCGTGGGCAGCGTCTCTGAGTTTGACCTCTGACCCTGGAGCACTGGCTGGGATGATGTCCAACTGCAGGTCTTTACTCTGGAAATGAAAAACAACTTGTTTTAGTCCCACAGACTTCTGACTGCATATTTCTCGCAGAACGATTCTCACTGACTATGTTTACATGCACAAAAATATTCTGATATTAACTGGAATAAGCTTGCATGCTAACCCCCTGCAATAACATCATCAAGTAAATAATCTGGTTTCAGGAAATCTGATTACAACAGATGCCACATGGCAGTAGTATTCTAGCACCTTATTCTGAACATCCACTGCAATATCTGTCCAAACAGAGGTAATTTTTGGTGATATCAGATACCAGCAGTTGTAAAAAGTAGTGTTATTAACAGGTTTGTTATAAACAAAAACTATTAAAAATGCTAACATTTTTGTTAAACTGAAATAAAGCTGAAACTAAATAACTATAAACATTCAATGAAAAATTTAAACTGTATTAAAATAAGTTACAGGTGACGTTATTACATTTTACTTACTCAAATAAGCACTAAGAAATATAAATTAACTACATGTACTTACTATAGAGTTACAACTAGGGTTAGAGTTAGTTACCTGTAATTATGCATAATAACACGTAACTACGTCACCTTAGAAAAAAAAAAAGTTACCAAATTGCTAAAACTAAAACTGAAATAAATATAAATTTAAGCAAAATAAAATTGTAAAAAAAACTCAACGTATAACTGAAAATATAAATATAAACTGAAAATATAAAATTAAATGCTAATTCAAAATATTAATAAATACTATAATAGTTTGCAATTCATTGTGTTCTTGTGTCATTGTTACGGACATTAATGACACGATTACAATTAAACAGTGTAATAAAAATGTAATTGTATAATAATAAACGGCAATTCCAGAAGAGACATGAATATTCCAATAGCTGTGAATCTTGTAAAACTATTCTGTTTTTTTGATGCTTAATGTATAGTTATTGTATCTGCTAACAGCCTACTTCAAAATATAGGGCATTTGATGATTGAACCATTTGTCCAGATTATGGCTCTAAACCAGGGGTGTCAAACTCATTTTAGGCTGAGGGCCGGATGAGGGAAGTAACCATGTGCGGGCCGAATGACCTTTTTTAAACAGTGCGCTGACAAGTAGCCTACATTAATATTAACCATACAAACTACAAAATAATAAAACTAGAAAAACACTGCTCTGTGAAAACTGCACAAAACAAAAACAGCAGACGGACTGAATGAAAACGCAAATTCACTCTCTGTCAGTTGTTTACAGCTGTACACAAAACAGTGCTGCGCTTATAAACACTACTTTATATGGAGGTAAGCGGACAAGAAAATGCCATCAAAACTATTCTGAAGTCAGTTCCCTTTTATAGATACATTCATATAAAATCATTTGGGAAATTATTGCAAAGCAGTTTGTGTGCAAGTCCGGAATAGAGATCGGCCAAAATAAAACAAACCATTTATGGCCGGTTGACCGGTGCATCTCTATTTTCTATTATTGTTCAAATCATCCCCCGGGCCGGATTAGACATCGTCGTGGGCCGTATGTTTGACACCCCTGCTCTAAACCATGTGCACTCATGAGAATGTGGTATGATCAAATATCACAATATTACGAGAAGAAAACAACATACTGCTTTGTTCGAGTCTGAAGAGATGCCGAGGGCTTTCTCCAGAGACGTGCGATACTTGTCCATGCGAAGGGAGAAGTCTCGATAACGTTTGTCCACGGCCGTGACCCATTTCTTAATCTCAGCGGCGTGGGAGTGGCCCTTATCACAGAACCCATCTGCCAACTGTATCAGCAGCTTCACCCGCTCTTTGGTTTGCTGAGGACACAGGGACAGAATCAGCGTTACGTAACTGCAGAGTTAAAGGTGCCGCCCAGGTCATCGCTGTTTTGATGTTGTACCTTGGCTGTGATGTGGAAGTCCTCGTGCTCCTTCAGCAGCTCCTGTGTGTGGTGGATGCTGGAGCCCGTGGAGGTGTGTGTGGACAGATAGAACTCACCGGTGTCGTGGATCCACTCCAGAGCCTGGACAATGAGAAAGAAACACGTTAAAATGCTGATTGTTGAAGTGTCATGAAGCCACCCTGTTTAAGTACTGCTTGTTCACACCTCAGATTTGAAAAAGACTCAAGAAACAGGTGTGTAAAGCTGTGGAAAAGTGTTGAGGGTGGGAAGAGGGGAGACAACAACCAATCAAGCACAGACCTACAACACACTCATTATACAGACAAATGAATATTTAAATGTGAGCGGGGGGAAAACAAACAAATAAACAACAGAGTTGGGGGCACCTTGATGTATTTTAAAAAAAACAATCCTATGACAACAAACTCACAAAAATCTTATTATTAGAGACTACTAACAACTATCATGAACAAATCAAATACGTTCTGATAAATTCTTAGAAATATATAAAAAATCTGCATTGTAACTTTTCAGAGCTATTGGTCTATGAAAAATGAGGAAGAAAAGGTCTTAATATTTTCAGTACGTTTACGAGCACTACAGTCTCTGAACACGACACATTAGTTTAGCACAGAAAGAATAAAGGCATAGTTACTTTTTGTCCATTCTTCTTTGAATTTTCGGTCTACATCATTGTCTTCTGTGTATCAGAATAATTCATCGTGTCATCGCGTTCATGATCACGCTGTATCAGGGTCCTTATTTGCACATATATATTTCATTTGAAGAAGACATGATGAAATATGTACGCATACATGGTTCATGTTTGGAGCAGGAGAGTATGTGAAATATGTCCATAAAAACTTGAAAGACACTTGCTCCGGTCGGGATATGAGCTGTGATCCGTGTTGTGAGTGTTGTAAAACTCATCTGTGCAGAAACCGCTGCTCATACAAGTGTTGTTATGTTTTAAATAATGTTACAGTAATATTTCCCACGTGTTGGTAGTCACACTCCAGCTCTGACTGCATCGTGGGGAAAATGCAAACACTTTTGTGTTACTGTACTGAGGAAACATAGACTTACGACACATTTGTCCGAAAGACTACAGCACAAAGCTGAACAGGCGGAGGTGAACGAACAGTCTTTTGTGATATTCGAATTCTCTGATGTAATGCGATCTTCATGCAAAATACAGCGTAATGATTGGATTAAAAGTTCATTCTCATGAATAATGCAGAGAAAAGCTCAGAAAATGTTGACGTAGACGCAAACTCACCATGGCAGCCAATCACCACTCCAAATTAACGCATATACTTCACTTTTTGTGACGTTCGTTAAACTTTGCTTTAAAAAAAAAAAAAAAAAAAAAAAAAAAAAAAAAAATCAGTAAATGGCTTTGAAAAATGTATTTAAAAAAAAAAAGAAAAAAAAAAAAAAAAAGAGACTTTTCCCTTAATAATAAACATTATGAGTGCTATTGTTTTCATTGATGTGCAACCTGTACATATCGGTTAACATCTCAAAAAATGTGTTTTACGGTTTCATGACCCTTTAACAAGTGTGTCTCAGACAGCAAGGTAAAGCAATTCTAAATGCTAAAAAATAAATTGCAACTTGTCTTTTGTATCATTATACGTGTCTTATTGTTCATTTTGATTCATTTAATGCATCCTTGCTGAATAAAAGCATTAATAAATCTTACTGATCCCAAACAGTAGTGTATAAATATGTGCATGTTTATGATATTTTAATAAACAGGCCTTTCCCATTTATTTATTGTTTATGTGATTATCCAAAAATAACACTGACTATTCAAACACTATTCAAACAAAAAGAAACAAATCAAAACATGCCAAAAAGGCAAAAAATAAAACAAAAACACAAGTGCTGCTTTTTATGCGTTTTCAAAATTGTCAAGTTTCTCTGTGCAGTTTATGGTAATAATGAATTTCAATGTTTGATTTTCGTTTACTTTATGCCCTGGTACTTGATGTCCAATGTATAATCTGGTCATAAAGTAAATCCAGTTGAGAACCACTGTGTAAAAACACAGCTTTCACATGACTAAACCAGCACAGCGGCCAGCTGCATTGTTAAGAACTAGTCTGAACAACTAGCAGTTAACCGGGGTGTAATAACATAAGTCTTATTTTTCAGATTCAAATTAGACCGATCTACATTTTTATCTAAATGTCTCAAATTATTACCAGTTTTAAAGGAAAAAAAAAGTAGATGACTAACTTGTAAGTCTAGTCTAAGCAGCTTATGCAACCAGCCACAGGAGTGAACTGAATAGACATGCTATGGCATATGAAGACATGCACATCCGAACACACGCATACAAACAGAAGAAGAAAAAGGTAAATAATTTAAAGTCTCAGTACATCTTAAATAGAGGCATGGCAGTGAGACACAAGTCTGTCAGTCTCAGGCTTGGGCCAAGAAAAGCCGAATAATCAGACTGATCAGACATCAAAAGGAACAGATGGAGAAAGAGAGAGACATCAAACCTGTTTGGCACTGCGTTCAAACACCACATACTGCTGACACTGGTCCAGCCTCCTCTTCCTCATGGTCCAGAAGTGCAGGACCCGATTCTCCCTTTGCAGCAACTCATTCAGGATATCTACAAAATCACACATTAAGCATGATGCACACTTGTATTTGAACACCAGACCAGATCTTTAACCACTATTGTTTGTCACTAAAATCATCCTTAGAGCTGCACAATTCTGGATAAACTGAGAAACGTGATTTCATTTGTTTAAAATAAAGATCACGATTCTCCCACAATTCTGAAAAGACAGCGGTCTGAATGAATGATTCAATGACCTACTCATAAAGCGATACTCGTTTCATACTTGTTTCATTACTGGATTAATCAGCGTTTTAAGCAAATCTCTTGATTGAATGATTCAAAGACAAATACATTTTTTAACAGTCACTTGTCGCCACCTACTGGCGTAACAATGTCAATCTTTATTTGACATGTCAAGTTACTTTAAAAAGGTGATTCACTCCATTTTGACCAGACATTAGTGCTTATATTCAAACTATTATTGTGGCAGACAGGTAAATCACTGAATAGACAAAGTGTTGCTTTTTAAGTCAATATATTGTTTATTTCTTGAATTATATTGTTTAAATTTCATATATATACACATACACACACACACACACACACACACACACACATACTTCTATTATTATTGTATAAAATTCATGTATATTAAAATCATTATTTTTACATTAATAAAACAAAATTTATTTAATCATAGAATTATAAATTAAATGGGTAATTGTACTGCTTGAATTGCACTCCACTCATGGTAGTAAAAGAATAACAACAATAACAACAACAATAATAATATATGTATTACTATTATTATTATTATTATTATTATTATAATATGATAGAATCCATGTATATTTAATTAAAATATATATATATATATATATATATATATATATATTTTTTTTTTTTTACATAAATTTAACATTTTAATTTTTTTATTACAAAATTATAAATTAAGTGGATAATTGAATCTTAAATTGCTCTGATGGTAGGAAATACATTATTATTATTATTATTATACAACTAAATAGCTTATCTGGTAAAATGATATTTACATAATTATACTTGATTTTAAAAAGAAAATTTAATGTACACATCTATAAATTTAATTACTTTTACATTAATAATTTGGCAAAATGAATGCTAAAATGACAGCACTAAAGATAAAACCTCTATACCAGTGGATGCACTTTACAGTGTTGTGTGTGTGTGTGTGTGTGTATGTGTGTGTGTGTGTGTGTGTGTGTGTGTGTGTGCGTGTGTGTGCGGCATGTAGGTAAAGGGACTATTCCCAGTGGAGTAACACTGCCACCATTCTCCAATAAGCTGCCATCTCTGTGCGGCGGAGGCCTGACCCATTTATGCTTTCCTTATCTGAGTCATTGTAAGCACACTCAGAACAGAACAGAACAGAACAGGGCCGCATTCACAATGCACACATCCTAAACTGGGCTAAAGTGGGCCAAAGTGGGCCAGCTGCTGAAACTCAGTGAGGGTGCAGCATACAGGTCGGCCACTAGATGGTGAAACAGAGCTATTTCAGAATGTATGTACAATGTACGATCAACAAGCACTGTAGCTAAACCCCTATAGGGAAGACAGACTGTGTTTTGTCATGTCCCCAGAGAGGCAGCAGAGGGAAGACTGGTAAATAAGAGGAAAACATGCGGAGAGGCAGCATCTGTAGCCTTGTGGTTTGAAATACTACAGACACCATGTGTTTATTATATGTCTCTATGGAATGATTGATTCTGATTGGTCAGTTGTGGTATTCTACAGTCAAATATTTTTGCATAATGTCCACTTAACTGTGTAACTGATTGTTACCCAGCGACGTCTCGTATCAATTCACAGCCTTCTCTTTCTCACAAAATAAGATAATTTACACTAAAATAAATACTTCCTGTTCATTTATTACTATATTTGGTACATACCTGTGTTATAAGCAGGATAATGTACAGTCTGACAGTATATTATCCTGGTAACACTTTCTTTTGTTAAAGTCACCAAAAACAATAGTTCCACAGCATAACATTAATCATAGCTAATGTTATTCTTGGGATTTGTACATTTTTAAGGTCAAAAATTGTATCTGTTAACATTAGCTAATGCACTGTGAGTGTGAACTAACATACATGAACATTTCTATAAACATTGACAAAGGTTAATAAACACTGTAAAAATATACAGTGAGTTCATGTTAAATAATGCATTAACTAATGTCGACAAATGAGACTATTATAAAATGTTACCATTATCCTTAAAGGGTTAGCTCACCCAAAAATGAAGTAATGTCATTAATAACTCACCCTCATGTCGTTCTACACCCGTAAGACCTTCATTCATCTTCAGAACACAAATTAAGATATTTTTGATTAAATCCGATGGCTCAGTGAGGCCTGCATTCCCAGCAATGACATTTCCTCTCTCAAGATCCATAAAGGTACTAAAAACATATTTAAATCAGTTCATGCGAGTTCAGTAGTTCTACCTTAATATTATAAAGCGACGAGAATATTTTAAATATTCTAAAAAACAAAATAACGACTTTAACAGTATAGTGATGGACCGATTTCAAAACACTGCTGATTCGATTCGTAAAGCTCCGAAGCAGTGTTTTGAAATCGGCCCATCACTATACTGTTTAAAAGAAAAATATTTTGTTTTTTTTTGACTAAACTCGCATGAACTGATTTAAATATGTTTTTAGTACCTTTATGGATCTTGAGAGAGGAAATGTCATTGCTGTGAATGCAGGCCTCACTGAGCCATCGGATTTAATCAAAAATATCTTAATTTGTGTTCCGAAGATGAATGAAGGTCTTACGGGTGTGGAACGACATGAGGGTGAGTAATAAATAACATAATTTTCATTTTTGGGTGAACTAACCCTTTAATGTGACATTTCTGAGTCATTATTCGGACCGTTTTGATGTAAAGCTGTGGGCCATGACTCACTTTTGACCTGCTGCTCTGGTGCTTTGACGTGACTCAGCATCCCCGGCATGCTGACACTGTTTCTGTGCATGTACTTCAGGAACACATCGGCATTTCGCCTGGCCAAGGTGCATGCCTGAAACACAGAGAGCAACGCAGAAATTACACAAGCATCTACAGGGGGTTCAAAATCAAGACTTTTTAAGACTTTTTAAGGCCTGGACAAATAAAAATAGTATCATACTGGGGGAATGTAGGTCAATGTTTATGGTAACATCCTAAACCATAAATCACTGATTTACTGTCCAAATAATACAAGTTTTGACAAAAACAAAGTTCTATAAAATTATAAACCTCACATTTCAGATACATTTTCAGAACCATTTTTTAAGAAAAATCATATGTATGTATGTATGTATGTATATATATATATATATATATATATATATATATATATATATATATATATATATATATATATATATATTATTCTAGATACTATCTAGATAAATTATTCTTTTTTTTCTGTAAACAAAGCAGAGCTGCGCTTGTAAACACTACTTTGTTTTACTTTGCATTATACGGAGGTAATATGAAAAGAAACACCAGTAAATATTGTCATAATTTATCAACAGTAGATCAAAACAATTGCTTAGCACAAAATGTGGGCTATTCAGTGATTGCAAACTGCTCAAAAAGCACAAGCCTGTAGAACGAGCGACAACGCAACGCTTTTACCTTTTAATTTATTTAATATTTTAATTAAGACCTATTGAAATGGTAATTAAGCATGTAAGGTATTTAAATTACCTTAAATTTGAGAAAAACTAAATTTAAAGGGATAGTTCACCCAAAAATGAAAATTCTGTCATTTACTCACCCTTATGTTGTTCCAAACCTGTATAAATTTCTTTTTTCTGCTGAACACAAAAGAAGATATTTTGAAGAATGTGAGTAACCAAACAGTTGATGAACCCCATTGACTTCCATAGTATGGGGGGGGAAAAATACTATGGAAGTCAATGGGGTCCATCAACTGTTTGGTTATTGACATTCTTTAAAATATCTTCTTTTGTGTTCAGCAGATAAAACAATTCATACCGGTCATTTACAACCTGAGGGTGAGTAAATGATGACAGAATTTTCATTTTTGGTTGAACTATCCCTTTAAGACATTTTAAGGACATGTGTCCTTCTGGGCTCGGATATGTTACCTTGAGGAAGGCCTCTTTCTGCTCCAGGTGCTTGCTGATCATGGGGCTGACGTGGTCGGTTTCACAGTTGGGCCCGAGTTTGTCCGCTCCTCCGCACCAGTCCTCCTCACGCTTGTACTCCTGCTCCAGACTCTCCAAAACACTACATACCTACAGCACAGACAGGAAGATGAGCCTTCAACTGCCTGCTGGCCTTTTAAAATTATTACAATATGAATTATAAAAAAAGTCCTGAATGTTGGTTGATCAGTAGATATCATTATATTACTCTATTACTTAGTAACTTGTGACACGTCCGTCACCCAAACTCTTCTACCGACCTGTTCGGAGGTCTTATAGAAGGCCACGGATGCATTGACCAGCTTGAGCCGGTCTTCCATCTTCAGCATGAGCTGCTGCCAGTGGGAGGCCACGTTCTCTGCACAGTCTCGGATCATGTCCATGTCGTAGTGATTAGCCTGCAGCAGGGCCTCGGCTTTCTGCTGGACCTGTAGGGCGCTCTGATGGGTTTTCTATGGAGAGGAGGAGAAAACATGTCAGATAAGACACAAAAACAAAGACTAACACAACAGAATAGGGCAGGAGTCAGATGGCTTAAAACAACGGAGGCTAAGATACAACTGATAGTTGTCCATACTTTGTAGACGAGTATTCAGTACAGAAACAGCTAGAATGGGAGTCTGACGGTTGGAGGAAATGAGAAGACTCTGCTGATAGGCAGTCTTTGTGCCTTCAGGTTCCCAAGAGTGATACAGTGACAGCAGATCTGATGTTATCCTGGTTCTTCATTAAAGGAGGGGAAGTGGAAAGCAGGAGCACATGAGGATCAGGTCATGTCAGGATCATCTCTGAGCTTGAGATGCAGATAAACAGATTTGTGTTGCTGTGTTTCTCCTACACTTTTAAATTCAAAGGGCTGATTTTTACTTGTACAATGCCTTCATTTTTCATATACACGTTTTTGCTCTTATGCTCACCAAGGCTGCATTTATTTGATCAAAAATACAGTAAAAACAGTAATATTGTAAAAAATTATTACAATTTAAAATAACTTTTTTTCTATGTGAATATGTTTTAAAATGTAATTTACTCCTGTGATCAAAGCTGAATTTTCAGCATCATTACTCCAGTTTTCAGTGTCACATGATCCTTCAGAAATGATTCTGATATGCTGATTTGCTGCTTAAGAAACATTTCTTACTATTATCAATGTTGTATATTTTTGTGGAAATCATAATACTTTTATTCAGGATTATTTGATGAATATAAAAGTCCAAAAGAACAGCATTTTGGAACATTATAAATGTCTTACTGTCACTTTTGATCACTGTCTTTGTTGCATAACCATATTAATTTCTTTCAAAAAAAAAAAATCTTACTGACCCTATAAAATCTTACTGGTAAACTATAAAAAAAGTATAAAAAGTATTTTAAAAGTTATAAAAATGTTTAAAACTATGATAATTCAAACAAAGAGTGAACATCTGTTCCTCATTTGTGGTGTAGTCACATACAGTATTATATAATAACATATATATTTTTTCCAAAAGTTATTGTACTAATGAAGTAACAGTGTGAGTGAACAGTTGAGAAATATGAGATATGGTATATGGGAAAAAAAAAAAAAAAAAAAAAAAAAAGAAAAAAAGGGTAAAATGTAACTCAAAATATCACAGAATCTCTTTATCATGCGTCAATTTCCAAACACGCCGTGATTTATAAAACTATTGAGAAATAAATTGAGAAAATATAATTTAACTGTATTTAGGACACATAAATGCTAGGTATGAAATTAGCCTTAGCGAGACAAAAGAGTCAGCTGTTTAATTTCAGAAATTTATCAAATATTATTTGCACCATAGAATGGTGTTAAACATAATACATAAACTGACATGTGGTGGAAATGACATTTGTCGGTTCAGAAAAAAAAAAAAAAAAAAAAAAAAAAAAGACCAAAAAAAGAGACTTCGCTGTTGGTCATTGTTAGTATACAAATTAAAAAGTAGTAGTGTGAAAAGTGAGTTTATTTTTGTGGTCCACAGTTCAAAAAGTGCCCATAGTTGAATGCTGACAATAATTAAGGGTCTATGATAAGAATAAGGCAGGGAAATGGTGAAAAATGAGAAAATATTAACAAGGAAAAGGTTTGACCTCGATTGCATGCTGGAACTGCTCATGCTCTCTCTGCAGCTGCTCTGCTTCTTGAAGGGAACTGGCCGTAATCAGTCCAGCATTCAGCATTGATTCACCATTACGGATCCAACCCAGAACCTGCAACACGCAGAGATATTAACAAAGACAAATCGACACATCAGTGCAGTGTAATATAGCATTTTCAAAAACAGTAGGCAGTATTAAGTACATACTGAGCAGTATGCAGTAAGCAAGTATTCCTTTCTGAAAATAGCCTGTGCATTACCTGTTTGACTTCTGCCTGTAGGTGGCGCAGTTGCACACACTGCTCCAGGTGTCTGCGGTGCTGCTCTGCGGCCACATCCAGCTCTTGTTGCTTCTCATGTAGAAACTCCAGTAGATCCTGAACACGGGTGGCCATGTCCACATCACGGTCACACAGCAACTCGACACCTGGAAAACGTGAAGAAAAGCCACATTCTTAGCTCTCATTTTATTCCATAACGAACATCATGAAGCCATTGGACTGAAAACTTGTTTTGGGACCGTTGAAGTTAAATGGAAAAAAATATTCATATGTTCACCAAGACAGCATTTTTCTGGGGTGGGAAAAAAACAGAAAAGAAAAGAAAAAACAGTTAAAAAACAGCAATATTTAAAATAGTCTTCAGAAATCAATAATATGCTGATTTGGTGCTGATCAATGCTGAGAAGACTTATATTATTTTTCAGTTCTCTGATAAATAGAAAGTTCAAAAGGACAGCATTCATAAGAAATAGAAATCTTTTGTAACATTATAAATGTCTTTACTGTCACTTTTGATCAGTGTAATGCATCCTTGCTGAAATAAAGTATTAATTTCTTTCAAAAGTTCACCAGAAGTGCACATAGCTATAATAAAATATTATATTTTACATTATGTTTGACTCACCGGATGCCTGCACCTCGTTGACATACTGCAGCAGTTCCTGGCCCTGGTGGATGACATGGAAGGCGAGGTTGTTCATGGTCAGGGCTTTATCCGCGTGGTGCTGCAGTCTCTGTTCGGCCAGCGTCAGGTCTTCTGTGTCAAAGTCATTCATCTGCTGTGACAGCTCCTCATTCCATGAGTCTAGATCGGAGATAATCTGGAAAATAAGACACAACATATGAGTGCAGTCTGAGAGTCTCAGATGCCATTACTTCTGGGCAGACACAGCGAGATCACCCAGGACAAGAAACAGAGTGACCTGTCCTGCCAGGCAGGAGAGAGAGTAATCACTTTTTGGTGCAGATCATACTTGGCAGATCCTTGAAGATTGCTGCTTATTAATTGCTAGCAAATCATATTAGACACCAGGGAGTCACTAACTATGTGCTGATGGGAATATTGCCCTAGTTTAAGGAATAGTTCACTCAAAATGAGGATTCTGTCATTACTTCTGGAATCGGTTAAATTTCGATTCCTCTTATCAATTCCTTTGTGAGCATTTAATATGACTTTAAACCATTCAAGCGCACAGAAAAAGCTATTTTTATGCAATTTTAAACCATTCAAGGGCAAGAAGACTTGTGCACTGTTTTCTGTGCTGAGCACACATCCAAAACGTGCGCACAGAAAGCCGCCTCTCATACTGAATAGTGCGCAATACTGAACTGAGTTCTCTTCCGCCTCTTTTTGCACTTTGACGCACAAATTTTTTTATAATACCCTCATAAACAGTCTGTTATGTCTTAAATGAACATTAACAGTTGATAAAGAAAACACATACAGTATTATTGGATCCGTGCAGCTCTTAAAGTGACAGCAGCCTAATATTCCTGTAGCCATCTCTATAATAACATTAATCAAACAAGAGAAAATTCAGTCGCTGTTCTTGACTAAAGTGCAGTATTTCACATTTGAATACCTGAAAATCTTAAAACACTGTTTATTTCAATCATATCTTTGTTCATTTGTATTTATTTGTGCGATTGCTAATTTGTTTGTTCTTTTTTAATTACTGAGTGTTTACTTGAAACCAATACTAGTTAGTAGGCTAGTTGTTTTTGCTATGGTATTTTTGTAAACCAGGCAAAAAGTTCCTTGTGTAAGTGTTCTTTGTCCTGCTGTTCATGATATTTAGCTACAATGAAATGTTTTGCAATAACACTAAGAATAAATGTGAATGATACCCAAGTTTTTTTTTTTTTTTTTTTTTTTTAACCTTATTGGAATTGAAATTAGGAATCGATAAGAATCGGGAAATTCAAACGATACCCAACCCTATTCCAAACCCATATGACTTTTTCTCTCATGTAACAAAAAGTTCTGGCTGCTACTTCCCATATAATAAATGAGGATTCAAAGTTTGAACCAACATGAGGGTGAGTAAATAATGACAAAATTTTTGTTTATCTGTCAATTATCCCTTTAAAACACATACTGTCCCCTACAGACAAATATACAGTGAACTCACGTCAATGGCGTCCCTCTCAAAGATCCTGAGCTGGAGGAAAAGCTCCAGTTTGATCTTCCTCTCCTGGAAGAGCTCTTCCATCTGAGCCTGAGCCTCATCCAGCTGCTGCAGGACGCTCTCAATGTGGTTGATGGAGCTGTTGTGAGGGGTCTTGTTGCTGGAGATGGCCGAGTCTCTGCAGGAAGACAGTGCAAGAGCCGTTACAGCAAAGGTATATTTGCTCTAGTGTGTGCAGGCGATACAGGAAGAAACATTTACTTCTTACAATAATGTCTTTTGGGAAAATCAAAGGTGGAATAAAAATGGAATGGAATGTTTGGAATTCTCAAACCCAAGTTTGATGGAATTTGAGGAATTTTAGTTCCGTTTTCTCTATTGGTATCTTGTTTACACAGACACAATGCTTTTATTTGGACTTCCCGAGTATTATCTGCTGCATAGATTGAGTGGGGTCAAAACAGGGAACCTTGGAAATCAGTAAGGATCAAAAATGACTTGCAGTGTACTGAATAGGTCAGCTGTTAGAGCAGATACATCATGAGTTTAATTCGGATTCATGAATCTGTTTGACTGACTCATTGAAAAGAGGTTCACATACATTAAGATTTTAAAATACCGTTGCAAATGTTCACCATTTGAGATGCTATTTTATCAACTAAACTAATTTGGATCTTTATCCCATCACAGGCTGCACAAAACACATACTGTACCTCTCAAATCAAATAATGTTTTTTTTTAAATAAAATCACTTTCATTTAAGATAGACAGAGAAGGTAAAGTGGCTGTAGAAACTTTGCTTCACTTTGTAGCTCTGATCAAAAATGACTCACATTTTATAGGAGAACTGATTCATGAATCTGTTTGACTGATTCATTAACAAGGAAAGAGAAAATAAAGTGCCTGCTGATGCCGTGCAAACAACACAACATAAAATGTTGCAGTTTGTGGAATGGATTGAGCACCGTCTCCATCACCCTGCCTGTGGAAAAGGAGCTAATAGGATTTGAAAAGCAAAATTGTATTTAATTTTGTAGCTCTAACCTCTGTGGGATATAAGTAAATGATCAGCAGAATAACTGAACCTAAAACTAACAAAAACCGACAAATATTAGGGCCCGAAAGAGGATATGACTTCAGGCTTGAAATTTAAATGTAATAAAACAAAAAGCCAGCACTAATGAGATTATAAATTCATTAAAAAATTGAAATTATATGGTCCTAAATGCATTATCTGCGAATGGGTGAGAGGATTACAAGCCCATTGGAAAGATAATATGTAAAATATGCAACATTATCCTCTTTTCATTAAAAAGGTTAATTATCAGGGACAGCTTTAGTAATAATTGTACAAGAGGGTGAAGGGGGAAAAGAGAAAGAGGAAGCAACAGTTTCAAATGAGTCTATAAGGGATAGAAGAAAGACAGAAGAGTCCTTTCATCCCGTCTCAGAGGATACAAGCGGGTTAACTCTGATTAAACTTATTAAAAACAAATGGTGTAATAAAGTAAAATCATAGTTATCGGGGTAATAAAGGACCTCAATTTAATTGATGCTTCAGTGCTGGATCTCTGCGGAAAGTCTGTTCCCATAGTGATGTGCTTTTATCATACTGCAAGGCCTCCGTGACTGAGTGGACTTGTTACGGAATAACAGAATAATTAACGCTTTCCACGCCGATCCACAACCTCAACACAACCAGGATCAGGCTCAAAAAAGTGAGTGAAAGTGAGTAACTGAGTGTGATGCTGAGATCCTGGTATCTCTTGTGAATGTGTTAGAGAGCTTGTGTAAGTGCGTAATGTCTCTGCGGTGTGGGCAGTCTGTGTGTTGGTGTGAGCTGGGGACCTTTCTGTTTGTACCTCTGGGCTCTTGGGGTTTAAGTATTACCTCTGCATAATTAACTAGGCAGTTATGAAAGCAGGATTATGTAAGACACTAGAGGAAGAGAGAATAGCAGAATGAGAACGAGAGAGAGAGAGAGAGAGAGAGAGAGAGAGAGAGAGAGAGAGAGAGAGAGAGAGAGAGAGAGAGAGAGAGAGACCAATTTGCAAGCGGAGGAGGAAAACCAAGCCACATGTCTTCATCTGCTTTCCTTTAAAAAAAGAAATAAATAAATAAAATAAACTTTAGTCTGGATATATATATATCCAGACTAAAGTTTATTTTATTTTATTTATTTTCTCAAAATGTAAGGGTCTATATTAAAAGTTAAATGTTTTATTTGTTTTATTTATTTATATATATTTAATAAAAATTATATATATATATATATATATATATATATATATATATATATATATATATATATATATGTATTTTATTATTATATTATATAATTGTTTTTAAATTTTATTACAAATATATAATATAATAAAAATAGAATACAGTTATATAAATATAATTAGAAATTAAATCTAAATTCATTATATATATATATATATATATATATATATATACACACACATACATACATATATATATAAGAATTTAGATTTACTTTCTTAATGATTAACTGATATGAACTAGTTATATTGTGAATCTAAAATAAAGTAATAATATAGTTTCATATATAAAACAATATGAAACAGAATATGTAATAAAATCAATATATTTTATATTATATATTAACAAAAAATACAATTTAACTTTTTAAACTTTTATTGATATATGGAATTAATTTGATTTTTTTTTAATCTAATGACAACCCTAATAATATCTTTCCTTTTTTGTGTAAAACAGTTAAACCACTTCTTCCCTGAATCATGTCAGTCAGACTTCAAATACAATAAATATGTTTCACCAAAACTTTAAAATCCATTATTATAAAATTGCAATTATTACGTAATGATCATCAGTCACAAGGGTTGAATCAAACCATTCCTCAAGCCCTGAATATTTCTGCAGTGTTGTGCAGCCCACTGCAGTAGTGCTGGCAGTCGGGGATTCAGAGTTGCACTGATGAGATGTGGCAGAGCTGAACACGTGAGAGAGGCTGGAAGCGAAGCGGTGAGCCTGCCCTGAGGGGGCTGAGATACTGCACTCCAAACAGCCTCTGGTTCTCTCTCCTTCGCCTGCTTAACTTTCTGCTGAAGCACTGAGCTTTACTGAATCTCAGCCTTCACGTTCCTCTGCTGCTGCAGTCCTTCCCACATGCAGATTATACATGTGACCGACTGTTAGCACTAACACAGGACATCAAGCCAAATAACGCAACTTCACAGCTGCACTAATACACACTAACCGAGTTACAGTAATGTAAAGAGAGAATAGAATTGCAAATGCAAAGTGGGTGCTGGTGGAAGTGGCCAACAGAGTGCTTGAACCATCCAAAGGTTTGTTCAAGTGAGAATGACTAATGTTTGCTTGAGTACGAACACAATACTGGTTAGAATTCTGATTCAACTTAGCAATTCCATTGGGCCAGTTGCATAAACATAGCCATTATGTTAAGACTGTGTCTTAAGAACCAGTACGACCCATGAGTAGTTAGTTAGGGGTAATCAGTCTTAATTAGACAAATCTACATTTTTATGTAACTGACTTATGAACCGTCTTAAAGGGGACCTATAATGCCCCTTTCACAAGATGTAATATAAGTCTCTGGTGTCTCCAGAATGTGTCTGTGAAGTTTCAGCTCAAAATACCCCACAGATCATTTATTATAGCTTGTCAAATTTGCCCCTATTTGGGTGTGAGCAAAAACACGCCGTTTTTGAATTTGTCCCTTTGAAAATGCAAATGAGCTGCTGCTCCCGCCGCTTTCCAGAAGAGGGCGGAGCTTTAACAGCTTGTGCTTCGCTTGCTTAACAACAACAAAGCTGGAGAATCTCACACAGCCAAAATGAGGATTGTCAGTAACGGTGTTCAGCCTTACATTGTTCAAACCGGAGTCGACACTGATGGAGAGACTCAGGAAGAAGTTACAACTTTTAGAATGAAACTGGACGTTTCTGAATGGTTAGTGGATAAATTTATGTAGTTGCTGTGGAGTTGATTCAACTCAACGACTAGCATGTGCCGTCATGTTAATCTTTTGTGCAAATCCAGCGTTGAATTGACCCTCATTTGTGAAGCAGTCCCGGCGTAAATAATGACGGCATGTTAACAACACACTACTACAACAACTCTTCCTCTTCTCTAAAGCAGCCCAACATGGCCTCACCCCCTTTGTTGCGTGTTCTCGGGGACAGGGTTTATGTAAATTTGGGGGTTTGTGATGTCACCAACCCGGGAAAAAGCTTGTTGTAGTCCATACCAGCCATTTGTTGTAGTTCTTAAAAAGCGATTTCTGTAAAAGACAATATCTCCCTTTGCATTGAACTTTGAGCTTCGTAACTTTGCAGATGTTGTTTATGCCCAAACAGCAACATTACACACCAACTAAATTTAAAAAAGTGAAATCTTAATCAACCACCCCTTTAAAGAAAAAAAATTGAGGACTAACTTGTAAGACTAGTCTTAGCAGTTTATGCTACCAGGCCATTAACGATTCTACCTTTTTGGTAATGTTTTGTAATTTATTGTAAATTCAAGTATCATTATTATGCCAAAAATATGTCCTGAATGTGTATCTGTAATATTTACACTGATGTAAGTGCTTTGAGCATCAAGAATACCCAAGATTAACTTGATTATATATAATGAGTGAATAATCGCTTTGAATGATTCAATGAATGAGTTATTAGACTGATTCAAACTATTAACTCATGCGCTCAACACTGATATTTGAGTATTTCTGGCTGATTCGCTGAAAGAACTAGCTCTTAACAGTTATTTGTTCACAAGTTACTCTGGTTGTGTTGTTTGTAGTAAGAAACTGTGCAACAGAAAGATGTGCTTTCTATTTATGGTCTGTGTATTATTCGGTGGAATCCTCTAAGTTTCAGACTTCAGAGGTACAACTCCTAGGTGGCTCCTTGGTGTGCATAAGATTTCAAAAGACGACTTTCACACTAATCAAACAAACCACACTTCAGTGGAATCAAACTTGGGTCCACACAAAACATGAAAGCAATATAAAAAAGCTGTTACAGAAGGAGACATGAAAGGAAAGGACAGATGAGAAGATTTGCACCTGAGTTGTTGAATGAGATCCTCTCCCTCTTTGATGACATTTACAGTGAATTGCAGTGTGGTCTGCTGCTGCTGCCCGAAACGCTTGATCAGGTCCTGAACAGCCTCCACCGACTCGGCATACACATCGTCCAACAATTCCTTCTGCAAATCCTCCAGCCATGCCCACAGCTATGCACAAAAGACACATACATTAATCTTTTTTTTTTTTTTACTTCGGTCATAAAGCTAAGGTAATATTTACAATAATAATAGCTATATTATTAGTTATGTTGCATATTAAGATTGCATATTTTGCACATTCATCTAATGTTTAATTTAGTTTCTGATCTGATATTGAGTGTTAAAGGGGACCTGTGATGCCCTTTTACAAAGTCTTGATTTTGTTTTTGGGCTCTACTAGAATACGTTCATGCTTTAATGTTAAAAAACACCTTATTTTGACATATTTGACATTGTTGCAGCTCCTCTCTTTTCAGTCTGTCAGTAACCTCTGTTTAGTTCCTGTCTCTATGAAGCCCCTCCTTTCGAAAAGCGCAAAGTGCTCTGATTGGTCGGCAAGAACAGTGTTTTGTGATTGGTCAACTGCTTCGAGCCTGTTTGGGAGATGTCCCTCCCCTTACCATAACTGAGTTTCAACACACTACTAACTAACTTGACCAGGCCCCACCCCTTTATTTTGCATATGCCTTGGGCGGGAATTATTTAAATGAGGAATATTGTGACGTGTTTGTTCCCGGAAGACAACTCAAGACTACAATGAAGGCGTTTCAGTGAGTTCATAAACAGTGACACTGATAATGAGAATAACTCCTGCTGGAGGGACTTTGTAACTTTGCAGACCTTTTTCATGCTCAAACAGCAACATTACACACTAAAGAAAGGTGAACATGTAAAAAAGCATAATAGGTCCTCTTTAACATATCAGGTTCTTGGGCAAATGTGTAAAACTACATGCTTTCAGACTCTTGAAAATATACAAGTATTTTTTTACTTGGCATAGCATATTAAATATGCAAAACTCATGGCGCAAACACACACACACAAAAAAAACCCATGACAAATAAATAACAAATAAGCATGATAAATATATAAATATCTACATCCTTTTCCTGCACAAAAATCATAGTAGTCGCAAAAAACCTGCACATTATGCATAAAAGCAGGAACATTGCTCAGAGCAGGCGATCTGAGGCCTGAAGCGAACTGTTTTGAAGTTTATTGTTGACGGTGATTAATTTGTTACAAAAGCTGTGCTTTTATGGCTGCTCTCCAGAGGTGATTTAAAGAAGAAGAATTAAACTTCTGTGAGAGGATTTTAACACGCTGACAGTCTAGCATATGCTGAACCAGTCCCCAAGAGGATGTGTCTTTTCATTCAACCCCTATAAATCACCAACGCAAAAAAAAAAAAATTCTACTAAAAGTTAATCCAATCTAAACTACTCAACCATCCTATACATCCCTAGTTCTTACCTCCTTAACATGGGTGTGGAAAGCCACTGACATGTCCAGCAAGACCTTTCGCTGCTCGACACGCCTTACAAAGTCCTGGATCCGGTCCTCCAGCTGATGGGCGGCCTGATAGATCTCCTCCGGGTCACACTCGCCCGTCTGGGCCAACTGCTCTGCAGCTTCAAGCAGCTTATCAGCATTTGTGTATGTATTCTGATAAAGAGAAGACACATATGGACTATGACAATGATGCTCATGTCAACCGCTAAGAACATTTCACTTCAATGCATTTTGGCACTGACTGCGGTATTTTATGAAAATAAGCTGCAAAGGGTCGAAATTGCATTGTTGAAAAGAAAACACACAGATAAGTCGCACCAGTGTATGTTACATTTTATTATTTCATTCAGAAATAGTGTAAAATAGCAGTGCATAACAATTTACAGTGGTGTTCATACTACAAGTAACTTTGCAACTACATGTCAACTTATTTTACTAATCCTAACTTAACAGTCTAGTAATACTCTAACGAGAGTTATTTGACATGTAGATGCAAATTAATGAGAGTCAGTTGATATGTAGTTGCAAAGTTACTTATAGTCAGTAGAATGTCTGTTGGGGAAAATTAAAATAAAGTGTTGGCAGATATTAAGCAGACAGTCTACTAATATTCTAATAACTGCTAGTTGACATGTAGTTGCAAAGTTACCTATAGTTAGTAGAATGTCTAAAGTGGGCTATTTAAATGAAGTGTAATCAAAACACTCAATCAAAACAAATCGCGACTTATAGTCCAGAAAATACGATAGTCCATTAGTAGGGTCTGTCACTACGGAAGCTTGTTTCCGCCATAAGATAAAACATAAAATTTTATCTCTGACTTTTAATTCTGACTTATTTTTCCTCGCAATTGCGTTTATCTCTCACAAAAAATACTTTTTTTCCTCAGAATTGCAGAATATATAGTCACAATTGCGAGTTATGAAGTCAAAATTGTGAGACATAAAGTTAGAATTGTGTGATATAAAGTCAGAATTGTGAGATATAAAGTCAGAATTGTGAGATAGTCGCAATTGCGAGTTATAAAGTAAGAATTGCGTGATATAAAGTCAAAATTGTGAGATATAAAGTCAGAATTGTGAGATAGTCGCAATTGCGAGTTATAAAGTCAGAATTGTGAGATATAAAGTCAGAATTGTGAGATATAAATTCAGAATTGCGTGACATAAAGTCAAAATTGCGAGTTATAAAGTCAGAATTGCGAGTTATAAAGTCAGAATTGCGAGTTATAAAGTCAGAATTGTGAGTTATAATCTTGCAATTGTGTGTTATAATGTCCAGTTGAGGGGAAAAAAGACTGATGTTTGGTTTTTCAGAATTGCGAGTTTATCTCAATTCTGACTTTATCATTCTTATATCACACAATCCTGACTTTAAAACTCGCAATTCTGACTTTATATCTCACAATTCTGACTTCATAACTCGAAATTGCAAGAAGAAAAGTCAGAATTGTGAGATAAAAAGACAATTATCCTTTTCATTTTTTTTATTTAGTGGCAGAAACAAGTATCCATATGCCACGCTGGTGACATAAAATCAAATCAAATAATATAAAGATGAAATATACCCATGAACTAGAAGACTAGTAAAAATGACCAGCTGTGCAAGCCCTAATGTGTGTCATACTGTGTTCAGCGACTTCTTATTAGCTGTGCTTTAGACTTAATTCATGCATGGAAGAATCCAGGGAAGCCCGTTAAAATAAAACCTGAGGGGATTTTATAGTGGGAGTGAATGGCAAACCTGTGCAACTTCCTCAAAGTCTTCATGGCGTTTCTGCAGGGCTCGGGCGCGATGCAGAGATTTCCCCACCCCTGTGTGTTTGCTGAGAAACGCCTCACCGTGATTCTCAATCCAGTCAAGAACCTAGTCACACACAGAGACAGAAAAAAATGAAAATTAATTTGTGAGACAGCAGCAGAGCCTTCCAGTCCTTCTTCAGGTGAGAATGTGTCCTGTCAGATAGGTTCTACGTTAATGGCAGTCAATTCAAGATAGCATGACAGGTGAGACTGCAGGGTCCAAGACAAAAAATTATGCATAAAGGTGTCGTTCACAGCCTAGCTCTCCCTCTCCGCCTCTCATCGCATCCCCAGCACCTGAATAGTGGTTTCCATGGCAACACTTTCCCTCAGCCACAGAATTAGCCATTCTGCATTCTCTCGGTCGAACACCTCGCTGCAGAAAACCACAATCTCTGCACCAATAAACTGGCCCTGAACCTATGAAAACAACGTACAATACGCTCTGGCAGCGGCTTTTCCTTGACTTTAAATTACGCGTGACTATTTCTGTTTGTGTGTAAACAATTATAATCCCAGAGCACTTCAGCCAAGATGTTGCAGTGGTGTTTTCTCTCCTGTATTAAAGAGGCAGCGGTGACAGTAATTACATGCTAAACTAAAGCCTGCCCAGAAGTATGACTTTGGGAATCTCAAAAAAAAAAAAAAAAAAAAAAAGTCTGCTGGTAAGATGTTTTGCCGACACACTGCAGTACACTGAGGATGTGAAAAGTACTAGTCACAAGTCAATACTGAAATAAAAATTAAATATACCTGTTTTTTTATTTACTATCGGTGAACCAATGACATGACGGGTCTTTTTTTTTTTTTTGTCCAAAGGCCTTAATAATAATAAAAAACAAAGATATGACATCCAAAGTATGTAAGGTAGTACAACTAGATCTCTTTTATTGAATCCAAAAGGTTTTAATTATATTTTGCTTCATATAAAGGTATTTTAAAGTTTTTGAAGTGTCAAAAGGTCATTGGGTTTAACCGTCCAAAGGCCAATACAGCCATTTCATTAGTGATTAAAATATCTTAAAATGTAATAAATGTATATATTTTTTATTCTGGCATGATTTTATAACATCATATATCAACATAGTGCAAAATAGTATTAAAATTATGTGTAGAAGTCATTGCTTTGTTATGAGAAAATGTCCGGAAAAATGGATCTCATTGATGTCATTCGGAGTAACCAATATAAAGGGACCATTTTGGATCAAGTCATACGGTCAGTATCATGTGACAGGATGTGACATCATTCAGACACCTGCAAAGGACCACATGGTCGTGAAGCAAAGTAACTAACTCTCTCTTAACTATCTGAAAAATTCATGTTTTCATGCTCATACGCATGTCCCGAAACATCAGGTCATTCGGTACAACCGCTATAAAACTTGGAAAATGTTGTAATATTTTAAACACTTGTACTAAATATAAAAGTTTAATTGTCCTTTTCCTTGCTAGCTAGCAAGCTAACTAGCTCAGCCTGTTAGCATTGTTCGTAAATATCATCATTCGGTATAACCAAAAGTGTCATTCGGTAAAACACACACATATATACATACACACACACACACACACACACATATACATATATATATATATATATATATATATATATATATATATATATATATATATATATATATATATATACACACACACACACATACATACATACATACATATATATACACATATATATATAAATATAAATAAAACTAAAATTATAATAAGACTGTCGCATTAACATTTTATATTAATTATTAACATTTAAATAACATTACATTTTTAAATTAAGGAGTGAGTTCAATATGATATTGTTTTTTGTTGTGATATCAAAATTGGTATGAAGAATCATGAAATCTCCTGTTAGTGACAACACAAATTACATCACAGCTACTTAGTAACATGACTCAGTTGCCTATGGAATCCTTTCAATTATTCATGCTCTCTACTTCCTTTTCTTTGTATCTCTCTCTCATATCCTTCCATCCCATTGTATCATCTCTATGCTTTTTAAGCCATCTCCCAAGGGTATTATGAAATGCCACATGCAGTTCTCAGTACTACACTTGCACCCATGTGGGGTGTTTTAAGGTGAATGAGTGTGTGTGTTTTACCTGCTGAACGTCCTGCTGGAACACACACAGCTGCAGACGCTGGTGCAGCCGGACCTTACGGTGTTGCCAGATGTTCTCCAGCTGCCTCTGGTGGTGCAGAACCTCATGGATGATGTCCAAAACATGATGAACCGCCTTGGAGTAATTGGCAGATGCCGTCAGCGAATCAGCGCTGCCAGGGGTCAAAGGGCGCTGAAGTTTGTCCAATAAGGCTTTTCCGTCTTGGCTCACCTGGGAGAGGGCAGGACACTGATGAGAAAACAATTGCACAAACCTATTATACTAAATGAAGCTGTATTGTTATATGCAATGAAACTCTTAATAGCACTGGGCATTTTCACAATAAATATAATTAGCTAAAATTGCCACTCTAGACATGCCTGTAATTGCTATAATGTGCTAGTACCATTTACTTCGGGATCAGTTCCCTTAAACGGTTTTTCAAGAGTGCCTGGTAATTTAGTGAATTCGAGACGCACGGTCTGTACCTCAGAGTAGGCAGCGGTGATGTGATCATACAGGCCTTGGTGATGGTGGATGGCATCCTCCAGGTCCTGTAGCTCAGAGGGCAGATCCACCTCCCCACATGCTTTACACCATGAGTCCACATTGCTCATGTACTGCAGAAAGACACAGATATACACACATTTATAACAGAATAATACATCATTTTCACCTCAGAACAAGATTCTACCCTAAATATATTTATTAAAATTCATTCCAAGACCTTTAAATATGTAGAAACTTAACTTCTAAATTAATGTCTCACAATGTTTGGCATAATAGGCTTATTTGTCTGTATATTCTGGTATATCATGTCCATATAGACCTCTGACATCAAAAGAACTGGAGTGAATTAAATCTAATAAGGGCAAAAGCAGGGCATGATGAGAGACAAGCTTCCTATGCTGCACTCTGAATATCAATTCAAATCAAATCGTCTTTCATCTCATCCCACTCTTTCTCAGAGATGAAGAGCAGAACGAAGCTGAGAGTCTGGTTTCTCAACTCAAACAGAATCTCATGCATGAGGACAGCCCAAACCAGGCAGTTGTGCTGATGCTCAAAGGAATAAAAATCTCTTGTTGTTGATACAGTCTCTCTATAAAAACACTGCATGTGTGAGAGGAATATTTTACTCACCTGTCCTCTCTACTGCAGTCTCGCAAAATATCAGGCTTTTGCTATATGTTTAAATGCGTGTTTTCAGAAAGAACAAGTGAATATTTACAATGCAAATAAAAGGATTAAACATGCTGATTAAAAACAAACTTTCATCATATTTCATTCAAAATTAAAAATGATCTATAAAAATGCTCAGTATAATTATATTTCACTGAGAGTATTGTGCTGTTAGCTTAGCAACATGCTAACTTCAAACTATTATTAAGGCCCTATGAAATCAGTTTTATTTTTTCCCAAATTCCGTTTTTTCCATTTTCTTTTTCTTTTTTTGGACTCCATTTTAATGGTTAAATTAATTTTAGTAAGTTTACCAACAATTTATGAAACTGATGTACGTTTTATTCTTTCTCCTCAAATTCTGTTTTATTTTTTACCAAATTCTGTTATCTGAAAATTCTGTCATTAATTACTCACAAATTAAGACATTTTTGATAAAATCCAATGGCTCAGTGAGGCCTCCATTGACAGCAAGATAATTAACACTTTCAGATGCCCAGAAAGCTACTAAAGATATATTTAAAACAGTTGTGTGTACAGTGGTTCAACCTTAATGTTCAACATTACACACTAAAGAAAGCTGAAAAAGTAAAAAAAAAAAAAAAAGGAATAATATCTTTAAAATTATCTGAGCATCCTGTGCAGACTACTATTTAACTTTGTGTGTGATGCTTGATTTGTTATTTCTAAATGAATCAAAGCCAAAGTCTGGTTATTATTCAGTTTTAACAGCATGTGAACTCCATTCCTCTTTTCTCTTGCTCCCTAAGTAATTATGAAAAATCACATCTTCTACAGTCTAACTAATTCACAACTCATACGCACACACTGATCTCTCTGCTGAGCTCTCATTAGTATCAGTTATCATTACAAGAAGATGTGGCAGTGTTCTCTCTGACCTGGTCGCATTTCTGGTGGAAAGTAGCAGACATCTCCAGCAGGGCGCTCCTCTCATCCAGCGCAGCAGCGAAGGCCTTCCACTCCTGCTCCAGCTGACCTGAGATCTGTTTGATCTGCTGGGACGCATAGTGGCCCGCCTCCAGCAGACGGTTCCCCACCGACATGATGCGGTTTATGTTCACGTAAACATTCTGTGTGACACAACCAAAAAAAATTTACTACCAGCCACAATGCCAACACATCAATACAAGTAGTACAGTAGTACATAAGTACAGTAAAGTAGTGGCCAAAAGTGATTTCTGGCTTTGGAAATTTGACTTGAATTGATCTTCACCCTTTATTGAAATATTATTAAAAACTGCTAATTTGCCCTATTTTTTATTTAGATTGCCTGTCATCATCAAACGCTCACTTACAGAAATTAATACTTTTATTTAGCAAAGGTGCATTACTTTGATCAAAAGTGACAGTATGAGTACATTTATAATTCCATTTCAAATAAAATATTTCACAATATTACATTTTTTTCTGTATTTTTGATCAAATGAGAGCACAAGAGACTTCTTTCAAAAACATTAAAAACTCTCCAAACTTATTTGTAATTAGGGATAACAAAATCAGTGAGGAACCATTATCCACACGGCTTATAACGTAAGTAAATGAATGCTATCATTAAACTTTTACACCAGCATTTGAAGACTTACTCCAGCTCAATATGCAGGAAGTGATCAATACTTCTCACTACAGTAATGGGGATTTTTAAAGGACGCCCCTAACAGGGCCCACAGCTGGTGGGCGGCCACCCAAACAGGAAGCACTTAGGTGGATCACGGTCTATGCTTCATCTCTGATTATACGATGAGTCACCATGACTGAATAAAGAATCGGCTCTCACATCGTCAAACGCAAACCATTACGCAGCTTAAATGGAAGAAAATTCTAGTTTAGTCAGTGAGTGAAAGAAATGGGAGTGTGCGTAAGGGTTTCCGCTGTGGGAACATTACGGAATGGCACAGTAGCTGCGTTCACATGGACCCTAATAATCCGTTTTTTATCGAACTAGTAGCACAGTCGTAACAAAGTCACATGTAACCACATCAATTGGATGGAATTGGCCAAATCTGATTGACATTTCATTTGGATTGTAAGGAGTGGTTTAAAGGGGACCTATTATGCCCCTTTTACGAGATGTAAGATAAGTGTCTGGTGTCCCCAGAATGTGTTTGTGAAGTTTCAGCTCAAAATACCGCACAGATCATTTATTATAGCTTATCAAATTTGCCCCTATTTGGGTGTGAGCAAAAACACGCCATTTTTGTGTAAGTCTCTTTAAATGCAAATGAGCTGTTACTCGCGGCCTCCTTTCCAGAAGAGGGCGGAGCTTTAACAGCTTTGGTTGCTCAACAACAACAAAGCTGGAGAATCTCACGCAGCCAAAATGAGGATTGTCAGTAACGGTGTTCAGCCTTACATTGTTCAAACCGGAGTCGACACTGATGGAGAGACTCAGGAAGAAGTTACAACTTTTAGAATGAAACTGGACGTTTCTGAATGGTTAGTGGATAAATTTATGTAGTTGCTGTGGAGTTGATTCAACTCATCAACTAGCATGTGCCGTCATGTTAATCTTTTGTGCAAATCCAGTGTTGAACTGACCCTCGTTTGTGAAGCAGTCCGGAGTAAAATGAACAATGCTCTACTACAACTCTTCCTCTTCTCTAAAGCAGCCCAACATGGCCTCACCCCCTTTGTTGCATGTTCCCAGGGGCGGGGTTTATGGAAATTTTGTGGTTTGTGATGTCACTAACCCAGGAAGAAGCTCGTTGTAGTCCCTACCAGCCGTTTGTTGTAGTCCTTAAACACATTACACACCAACTAAACCAAAGTTAAAAAAGTGAAATCATAATCAACCACCCCTTTAAACCTTTTCTAATCCATTTGATAGGACATGTAAACACTGGAAAGTTCTGCACACGTGCAATGATGTAGAAATGCCGTAATGACGTATGATACACGGAAAGAGTTGCATATTAGTGTAACAAATGACTGTTGTGTCAATCTAAAATTCTTATTCCACTCATCGTCTGTGAAGTGCTGTCCCAGCAGTCCTTGCTTTGGACTCTCATCCACAGGCGCCTTGTTTTGGGCGTGGGAAGGGGTGTTTTACGGCTTGATAAATATAAGCAGCATGGCACAAAGCTAAATAAATATTAAGCCTGCTTTTTAAAACAAAGAAAAGAAGCGATGACAGGATGATGGTTAGCGGGAGACTGTATATTTGTGCAGTGTCCACATGTCAAAAGATCAATTCTGATTTGAAGCTTGTGACATATAAATGTGCACATCAAATGCAAAACATTATTTAGCGTTCATGTAAGCACTATGTTCATATTCATTAAAAAACAAAAATCGTCCATGTAAAGGTTCAATCTTTTGTGAAAATGTTTTGCACACAATTTTTACTGCAGTTAATGTAACTCTAGTTGAAATCTTCTCACCATGCAGTTCATGGCAAAGTGGTTGTGCTGGGTTTGCAGCTCCATGGCGTGGGGGTGGTTGTTGCCGATCTCAGTGTATCCAGCCAGAAACAGCCCTTTGTTGTGCATGATCCAGTCAAACATCTGCAGAGATACAGCAATCACACACACGTCAGGCACACATTTGACTAGAAGCAGGTTTAGTGTATGTATGTGTTTGTAATGTAAGATATCCCACTGGGTGCACTTCTGAACACGTGCATCGATGTGTTCATACAGCTGAAATTGATAAAAATAGAAAATCATAAAAATGACCCATTTCTCAGGAGCAAAGAATAGCTGCTGGTTTCCTAGCAACATGCAAATCTTCCACCCACTATGAGAAACATTGAGACGAATTAGTGAGAACTTCTGTAAATATGTGCACAGATCCAGATAGAACTAAAACACAGGGTTTGCTTCAATTTAGCAGGCCGGGGCCCACTAGGGGGCCTTGGCAAACTTTCAAGGGGGCTGCAGGACGATTGAAAAGTTTTTTAATGAATACATTATTCTTAAAATATTAAAATAATCCAACTATAATCTAGATTAAAATGATAAAAAAAGATAAAATAAAACATGTTTAGAAAAAAAGCAGCTTTGTCATAACACAAATTAGCTGTATTGACAACATTTGTGGAATAATATCAATGAAGAAAATTTCCACTTGACCCAACACTAAAATGAAATGAAATAAAATGACAAAATATAAATAAATAAATAAATAAAATAAATTATATATATATATATATATAAAATATTTTAAATATATTATAATATAAAATATCACAAAATAAATTAATAACAAAAATAAAATATTACTATACTAATATAAACTAATAAAGTATTACTAATAATTGCTAAAATACTACTAATAAAATATTATATAATATTATAAAATAAATTATTAATAATAATAAAATAAAAAATAAAATGTTATTGGTCAACAATGTAATTCCTGTGTTTGGATTTGCCTCTATATAAAAAGTTTTTCTCTTGTATCTATGCGTGAATCATGTGAAAGTTACACAAACTAGAAAACGTAAGTAAGTAATTTTATCACACTTACATAACATTATTGCGTCTATTTGACTTGCCCTATTCGTTTCCATTGTTAAGCGCCTTACTTTAAGTTAAATATTAGCTTTTTTTGAGGGATGTGTGAAAAACATCTCATGTTAATCATCATTATGGCATAAATACTGTAAAATATGCAAACAATGAAATATAGCATGCAAGGCTGCAATTCTCCATGTTTTTTGGGTGTGCATGTGCAGATCTCACCTTTTCAGCATCCTGCTCGAAAAGTCTGAGTTGGAAGCACTGGTCCAACTGCAGCTTGCGGACGTGCCAGGACTGGTGCAGGTTCTGCCGGGTGCTGTGCAGCTTCTCTAGTAGGGCTGAAATGCGGGGCACCAGGCCCTGGGTGTCAGCGTTGGGCTGTCCTTGCCCTTCCCTCTGCCCCGGCGGCACAGGCACAGTTCGGTTAGCGTAGCTCTCGCTGCTTTGAATCCTCTGCAGCAGCCTTTGGCCCTCGCTGTCCACCTCCTCCATGGGAGCCTTCATCACCCTCTTCTTCAGGGCTGCATGCTCCTCTATCATGCGCCGGGCTCCCTCCAGGTCCTGCGGGAAGTCTTTGCGTGTGACCGTTTCTTGCATCTCCTCCAGACGGGCGAGCAGGTGCCGAGCGTTGCCTGTGAAGTCTTCGAAAGCCACCCGGATCTCGATCCACTCTTCATGGTTGTAGTCCAGGCTGCCCTCAAAGTCGGGCGTCAACTGGGACGGGTCGACCACTTTAGATAAGCCCTCCAGGGAAACCATTGTGGTCTGAAGGTGGGCGAGACGGAGGAATGAAAAGAACAGAAAATGGACATTAAAGGTAGACAGAAAGAACTGGGGTGGAATATGAAAATGAATCAATATGCACAACACTACAATGCACGATATGACTTCCTAATGCCCTAAATCCTATGTGAATTGATGCAGCCGTTCCAGGCTCCGTTAATGACCAGCAAGGTGGGACAGCTATTTTTAACCGGGGGCATAAATCTAATTTCATACAGCCTCTCAGGGACCGCCTGAGGTCCAAACTACCTAGAGACAGACAGACTCCCAGCATGAAGCCTGAGGGCGTCAGAAAGGCCGATATCACCAGCAGCACTGCAGTAATACAAACCGGCAGTCAGCTCTGAACTACTTGAAGAGCCTCAGGTTATATATAAATCTGTATACAAATATATATGCATGTATACAAAACGTATATTTGCAAAATCTTTAAAACAATAAACTTTGGCTTACACTATGCTCCAAGTGTCCAGCGACAAATCTATGTGAAACTTGAAACTGAGGCAAAACTCAACCACATCCAATCAGAACATATTTGATGTTCAATATAATTGTCATTTTTTGACCAATAAGATTTCACAGTGGGTGGGGCTACCAAGCATAAAGGCCCATTCACACCAAGAGCTAGAACTATAAAATGAACTATAACACTAGTTATGAATCATTCTGAGAAGAGAATCCATTAATATTGTTCCTCTGTGCTGTTATTGTCCTTGATGTGAACGCAGCAGAAACCAAACCAATCGATAAAATGTCCTGGAAGCAGCCCTTTTTGTTCAGTTCTTCAGTTTTTGTATTGAATATTGAAGAATATTTTATAATATGACTGTCGTTTACTTTTTTTTTTTTTTTTTTACATATTTACACAATTAATTATACATTTTAGTACCTTAATTGTTTCCATGCATAATTTGTACGGTTTCTAAATATTTACACTGAGTATAAAAAAAATAAAATAAAAAAATAATGGTACTGTCTCTTTAAGAATAGTGGTGGTTCATCATAGAGTCTATAAATGACGGTTTGTTTACCGCATCAACTTGTGTGAATATTAGCGAACTTTGTTTGCTTTTTTTTTTTTTTTTTTATTCACAATTGAGACCTATATATATATATATATATTTTAAAAGAGACATTTTCAATTAAACCAGAGGAATGGATTTTATCATTAGACAAATTAACCAAACCAAACCAAAACATTTACACCTGTGACATTCAACTGGATGCGTATCAGGGCTGGTTAGGGAAAAAAATGTGATTAACATGGAAAAGGTATCACTTCACACCTGGTTAGGAAAATTTGCACAGAAATAGGCTTGCGAAAGAGACTTGATTTGCTATTTAAGTATTTTGTTATACTATTATGGTTTTTATTAATTAGCTAATTATAATTTTAGTTAAAGTTTAATTAGGGGTTCAAGTGAAACTATTGTAATTATTGAAAATTCCAAGGATCAGCATTCTACCCTAAAAATGATCGGGCAGACCAAACCGTAAATCGCAGAGACTTGAAACTTTGAGGGCTGGTAGTACTCACACCGTCTACAGCGTCATAAAGGCTCGCCCCGATCAGCCTGACGGAGTATGAAAATCGTCATGAAAGTACGAAATCCCTCATAACTCCTTTAGACAGAGGCTCAAGTGTCTCATGTCGTTGGAATCCTTGGCTCAAGACGGACAAAATGCATGCCTCGGATTCGCTCATTCTGGCGAAATTTTCAGGTATTTTTTTGTGAACTAGTCCTAGGTTTTTGGCCCGATCGGAACCAAACCAGTGCAGCGAGATTCTCCGGAGTCTGACTGTCAATAATTATCAAAAAAAAGGTTGAAATTTTGATTCACGGTCCATAAGGGTTGCCAAAACATTCGAAGTGGGTGGAGCCACTTTGACTAAAATGTCTATACCTCGTGAATGGAATGAGATATTTTCACCAAACACGGCACACCTATGTAAGAGCTCATTCTGTGGTCGCGTGAAAAAGGACACTGCAACTGGCCACTTGATGGCCCTATAACAGCAAAAAAACATGAAAATGGCTATAACTACTTCACCTTTAGTCTGATCGAATTGAAAATTGGCATGCAGTGTCTTTGACCGTTCGTCTGTGTGGACGCTGACGTATCTCAAAAAACATCCGCCGTTGGCCAATGAAGTTTGAGCAGCTTTCAGACAAGGTTAACGGAGGCCGATCGGAACGAAACTCGCCTTCGCGTTTTTCACGTGTATAAAGGAAAGTGTATCACATGATTTTTCACACACGCCCACCACATTCGTACCACATGGTAGAACTCCTCATTCTGAGCAACTCTGCCTCTAGGTCCATCGAATCGTTTGTTAAATATTGGAGATTTTTTTCAAAAGCCAGCTAGATAACCGTTAAAAAGCTTTAAAAACCATATATTTCCTATGGTTAATTGCCTGTATTTGCTGTAAATGGTCTTTTCAGGTGGTTACAGCCTTGCTTATTAAAACATAATACCTTTTTACGCATGTGCTTAAAAGGCCTTAAAGCGCTTGAACCCCGATAATTGCTGCTCACAGCTATATTTAATTTTGTCATTGTATTATTTTTAAAAATATTTCTAATTAGTTTTATATCAGTTTTAGTAATTTTAGTACTTCAACGTATTTTATTTCAGCTTTTTGCCAATTAACAATTTTTATTAGTTCTAGATTTAGTTAATAACACTGACGCGAGCGCAACTGTGCATCCGTACTTTGAGTAACACAATTAAGACAAAAACGTCCACTCTTCCATTCATCCATTTCTGATCATATTAGTCTGCTCTACCCAAGAGGACTAAAAAAACAGTGTGTTTTTCTTTCTACAGATGAATAGATGGGAGGACAGAAAAAAGAAATCAAATGAGCGCGAGTGGGCTTCATCAAAGCCGCGAAAGAGGAGAGCGCGGAGGTGTGTGTCTCTTTTGTGAATTCAAGGTAAATGCAGCCTAAACCTATTCATCAATTCAAGTCCTGCCGTCATACAGGCATCTGCAGCCTTTCACAGACACACATCAACACAAGCACGCTGCCCATTAGTCCATTAAGCGCAATGAGAATAATGCGAGTTATGGAGTGCATTTGCTTTTTTTGCCTTGTGCTCATATTTTGTTGTTTGGAAATTGTGAGAAATGTGGCATGTCATGAGCAGTGGGCGAGATGAGAGCTTGCAGCCGTTCCTATGACAAATTCCTTGACCCTTCCCACCAGAAACATTTCATCATGTGTTGTGCTCAACACTTGTTTGGACTTACATGGACCACCAGATGGCAGGGAGTGCTTCTGATCCTCCCACTGCAATCCATGCGCAATTTCTCAGTGTTGTGAGGTAAGAAAAGCAGTCGAAAAGGGGCGATTGGGGAATTTATATGCAAGTGACCCCAGCATGTTGACCTGTGATTGGCCAGAGGATCTAAAAGGCAAAAGCATGGGAATATCTCACCTCCATTTAGTTTTTCTAAACCAATGTTATTTTAGTATGGTTTATATACTATTATTAGTATTTATTAATATTTTAAATTAGCTTTTATCTTTATATTTTCAGTCTTCATATTAAAGTTTAAGATTCAGTAATTGTCAATTTAATTAGTTTTTGAAATATTTCTATTTAAAATTTAATTTATTTTTAATTCAGTTCTAGTAATTTTAGTAATTCAACTTATTAGTAATTCAGCTTATTTTATTTGATTAATTTTAGGACTGTAACTAATGATTATTTTTACTATTAGTTGAGTAATCTATTGTTGTTTTCCGATTAGTCAATTAATCTATTGATTATTTTACGATTAGTCGATTAATTTTGATCATTTCTTTTTATTTCAGTTTTAGTCATTTTAGTAATTCAACTTATTAGTAATTCAGCTAATTTTATTTCAGTTGCCAAGGCAAAATTTTAGGGCTGTAACTAATGATTATTTTTACGATTAGTCGAGTAATCTATTGTTTTTTCCCAGTTTAGTCGATTAATCTATTGATTATTTTACGATTGGTCGATTAATCATTGGTTTTTTTTTACGCTTTATCTATTTATTATTTTCTGATTAATCAATTCTTTAGTTAACCTACCAATAAATAATAATCATAACTTCTGCCATTAATCTTTCAACATTTTATTCAAACATTTTCTCATAAAATACTTACTTTACAAATAAAATATCCCAATATAAAAAAAATGAAATGCCAAGAATTAAAAGGCATCTATCAGTAGTACAAATGTGATTCGACAGCATTTGCTTGCAGTCTTGAAATATTTTGTTCATTCAGCAAATTAAAATATCTGTTTAAATACATATCTGTATGAACGAACAACTGAAGTCACAACCACATTCAGGTATCCAAAGCGACAGTGTCAAAGATGGCGATGTACACCAGGAAGTTTTATCACAATTGACAGCACGTTATTAAACAAACGAGTCCAATCAATGAGTGAGTTTATCCATCATTTTAAACTACCAAGAGCCGCACGCCCTTACAGTCACGTGATGCGTTTCTGGTCTCAAATTTCTTACAATTTATAAATTTGCGAATTTCTGTCATGATGGTTCTATTCCATAACTCGTGATGAACAAACGACTCAGACCCGAAGACTCGCGAGGTGAACTAATCATTTCTGTTACCAGTACAGATTGCACAGCTTCAGGCTATGGGGACATGCCGTGATGAAGGAATGAACGACTCAGATCAGGAGTTGAGGTGAACTAACAGACTGCATAACCTGAAGACCCAGCTAAGCAATGAATGAATCATTTCTGTGTCTCATAATTTGGCCATAGCTGCATTATAGTTTTTTCTTATTCTAAATGTGATCAACGTTTGCGTAAGTTGATGTGTTGGGGAATTTGGCTATGAACATACAACATTTCGATTATATTCTGCTGAAATGAAAGAAAGATTAGTTCATTTTGCTGAACGAGACTCAAAGATCCGAGTCAATAAAATGATCCGAACTGTGTGAAACATGACAGGGAATTAGGGATGAACGTAAACATTGCAACGCAAATCGGCGTATTCTTGTAATCGCCGATACGTTGTTCCAGCTCTACAACATTTCTAATATTTGTGTTTTATTTCAATTTTAATTAACCAAAATTACTTTTTAATAGTTTTAGCTTTAGCTAACTACAACAACGCCGTTCTGAACTTTATTATTAAAGAAGTTTTAGATTCAATTTGGAAAATTTCCATTAAACTTTAACACTGACAGCAACAAAGCACCAGGAAATTAATCATTTTCAATGAGAATTAGCTCATTTTATCGACAACAATCGCCGCTTAGCCAACAACTCGACAAAGCTGAGAAAAGTGTAACTTTATGCAAATGAGCAGCAAAGTGATGCGGAGACCACCAAAAGGAGTGAAGATAGCGGAGCTTGTTCATTATATGATGACATTTACATACGAATGCGTTCCCCAGCAGAATGTTTAATATTTAGCGGAAAGAAACCTGAATTGTCAAAATTATTTTTACCAGCAAAGACCATATTTGTGACCATATTTTCAGAAGCTATGGCTAACTGTGCAGCATATTAATACCAACAGGCCATCCAGCAATAGTAACGACTTTTGTCTTTTTGAATTCACATCATGTTAAAATTACACCAATACAAACATATCATGAGTATAACAATGAAAGCAGCCATATTTATTAAAAAAAAAAAAAAAAAAAAAAAAAACACAGACAGGGTAAGCGTGGCATGTGTGGGACGGCTGGGGATGGGGATGGATTTTGGGACCCTCGGCCCCGCAGCACCGCACCTTGATAGCTTGTTGCAACATGACACTGACGGGGGTCTATCCTATGCCATGGCCATGAGGGGAATAGAGGCAGCTTTATAATATCTTATTATTAATAGCTGTATCAATATTACCATTATTAATACTATTATTATTATTATCACTGCCATTGCAACTACTACTATTATCATTACTATTAATGGCTGTATCAATATTACCATTATTAATATTATTATCATTATTGCTATTACTGTTATCTTTATTTTTCCTCTTCCTGATCCTTTAACCTCCCCCTCATTCCGGATGAAATGAGTATATTTCTTAATATTTATCATTACTACTACTGCTAATACTATTATTACTATTTGTCATTTCTTATTAATTGGATTTATCATTATTATTGTTATTATTATTATTATTATTATTATTATTATTATTATTTATTATTAATACTGTTGCTATTGTCACCTTCCTCATTTTTTGCGTGTGATACTATTATTATCTTCATCATTATTATTGTCAATTTTTTTTTATTATTATTTATTTATTTATTTATTTAATTTATTTTTTTTCCTCCTCTTTGATATATATTTTTTCTTAACTCTGGTTATGTCTGTTGTACTTTCCTACATGCTCCTTTATTCATATATTTCCACTCCCACACCCAGTTACACTTAGTTACACACACACACACACACACACACACACCCAAATCATACTGGCTGTTATGTGTGTTTTGTTGGTCTTTGTATTTGTATTTTGCATTTAATTTCTTTTCTGTAAATATTGTAATTGTCTGTTTGCATAATTAAAAAAAAAAAAAAAAAAAAAAAAAAAAAAGGAAAAACGTTGTCTAGTGATGGCCGATTTCAAGGCGCTGCTTCGTGAGGCTTCGGGTCTTTTGTTTCGAATCAGTGGTTCGGAGCGCGTATCAAACTGCCAAAGTCATGTGATCCATTGAAATTTCAAAACACTTATGATGTAATGAAGCCTGGTTTACTGAAATCACGTGACTTTGGCAATCATAATTACTGATTTGAGACGGAAGATTCATGGGGCTTCACGAAGCGGTGTTTTGAAATCGGCCATCACTAAATATTGTTGAATAAAGTTGTTATTTTGTTTTTTTGGAGCACAAAAAAAAAAAAAAAAAAAAAAAATTACACCAATTACCAATCGCCCATTAGACAATCGTGGCATCATGTAAAAACAACCTAAATGGTAGTGGCTTCAATTGGTAAAGGTAATTATTTGGCTATCTCTATATTACCTCTATTATTAAATATATACCTTCAATTTTTCTTCAATATTTCACACAAGAAAACAGAGCAGAACTGACATAGTGAAGAATTAACTGTCATTCACTTCACAGCCGCACATTGATCTTTTTGGTGTTATGAACGTTGCCATAGAAACAAACATTTTCTCTGAGTCCAAGGACGTGACGTGAAGCTCCGAGTAGAGAATCTTTTTTTGTTGTTGTTTTTTTTTTAATTACGATAATTCCAGCATGACATGCAACTGCCAGTGATGATGTCACTGCAAAACACTAGTCCAGATTCCGATTAGTCTTTATCAAATAATTGCGTAATCATGTTTTATTCATGGAGGTTTGAGATAATAATTATCATTTGAGCTAAAACGTTATTCTCATGCACTGGAAATTTCTGCAGCTGTGACATGAGCCATTATTATGTTCCACATGTGCTGTCAAACTGAACGCACGCACACACAAACACACGCACAAAAGCTTCTCCTCCAATAAAAACAAACACCACTGCGCTCAAATAAAAACAAGCCACTCTGATGGCTCTGTGAACGAAAAAGTTGCACCAACACCTCCCCGATACATAACAAATGCAGAAAAATATGCCAAAAAAGCATTTCTGCTGCAGCCACATTTACATTCACCCAGTCAACCCACACACACACACACACACACAGAGAGAGACAGAACATCAACACCCACACACTCCCACACGGCCAGATCCACCTTCACACGCTCACACCAACACAGATCGGATGTCACAGACAAACCCGCAGATTAATTAATAAGACGAAGTGAAATGCAGCGGTGAGGCTGTTTAACCTCATATTTCAGAGATTTGTGAGAATAATCTGCTATATTTGTATTTGCAAATTCTTTCAAAAACACCATCATAACCAAAAGCACAATTTTAACACTAATAAACACCAACTGGAGTATCAGAACAGCAGTAATTTTATTATATTAAAGCATGCAATAATCAATAAAGTGGATGTGCAGGGATGGATGGTGAGCTCTGACAGCGTCAACATCCACATCCAGCTACGCCCTCCAACACACCCCTACGAGTAAGACACACTCATTTATCAAAAGATGACACCGAACGGTCCCGTACCTCAAACTCAAACTTGGAGCTGCCGAAGTTGGTCCTCTGTTTTTGCCAGAAGTTGTCTGGTTTGATGATGAGGGCGACGTGAATGCAGCAGGGAAACGATTCCTGCAGGATCTTCAGGAGAGGCTTGATGGAATCCCACTTGGAGCCACGCATGTCCACGATGACCGTGAAGCCATGTTTGCACACGTCCTCGCTGGATGGAAAAGAGAGAGAGAACGAACAATAATATGAGCTTTAATCCTCTCTGCATTACATAATCTATGGTACATCCTCCTTGCTAAGAAACCAATACAACCGCTGCACGAATGCAACGGCACGAACAACTAAAAATAAATAGGCGAAAAAGTGATTTCCCTTATCAAAAAAAAAAAAAAAAAAAAAAATCAATGCACATTCGGGACGAATAGCAGAGCTTACCCATGAAACACAGCAGCAAAATATCTATTAAATGAGCAGGAGACATGCTGAAGGAAGGCCTTTGCTATCCAATCTGTCGGGTTAGAGCTCTGTGACACAAGCTTACGCTGCTGACCGCATCAGTCCGTTACTCTGAAATCCACAGCGAGCCTTCAGTCAAACATCTGCCTGTCCGATTTCGCCTCAGAAAGTGTCTAATCGAGTAATGACGAGCTGTAGACGAACACACAGCCTTGTGCGACTGCGACACTGTTTTCTACTCTCTCTCTCTTTCTCCCTCCCTCTCTTGCTCACTGGCTCGCTCGCCCTCCCATTTTTTCCCTGCACACTCGCTGCTTTCCATCTCTAAAGATACACACCCCCCTCTCTCTCTCTTTATCATGATACATCTCTACCCATCTTTCTGTGTGTTTCTCTTTTTTATCTCTAGGGGATTTGCTTTGTAACTGTAGAGATCTCTATCTCTGTTGTGACTGTGTGGGTGCAGGGGACAGAGTTTGTGTGTGAGGATGATGAGGAGGAGGAAGAGCCGTTGGCAGTGGCTGAACTGCGGAAGGTTCTTGATTGTGCCCACGCTGCCTTTCCCACCAACCACTCTTTCCATCGCGCCCCCTCTTGCGTTGCGTTCCTCTCATATCTAAATCTCTGTGTTTCTATTCCCCTCCCTCCTGTTAAAAGTACTGAGCGACTAAATTCATTGCAGTATTACTGGCTGAGGAACATGTTATATTAAATGTGTCAGATATGATGATAAACCATTCAACCACGCTGCTCTCAGCTCTAAAATCCATTCTGAGAAGTGAAATGGGTAAAACAGAAGCAAAAATGCTATATGGGTTTAAAATCCCCCTGAATTAAAAATGTGATTTTTTTAGCTTTTAGTATGAATATGTTAGCCTTAAAGGGGACCTATAATACCCCTTTTACAAGATGTAATATAAGTCTCTGGTGTCCCCAGGATGTCTCTGTGAGGTTTCAGCTCAAAATACCCCACAGATCATTTATTATAGCTTGTCAAATTTGTCAAATTTGCCCCTATTTGGGTGTGTGTCCCTTTAAATGCAAATGAGCTGCTGCTCCCGCCGCTTTCCAGAAGAGGGCGGAGCTTTAACAGCTTGTGCTTCGCTTGCTTAACAACAACAAAGCTGGAGAATCTCACGCAGCCAAAATGAGGATTGTCAGTAACGGTGTTCAGCCTTACATTGTTCAAACCGGAGTCGGACACTGATGGAGAGACTCAGGAAGAAGTTACAACTTTTAGAACGAAACTGGACGTTTCTGAATGGTTAGTGGATAAATTTATGTAGTTGCTGTGGAGTTGATTCAACTCAACAACTAGCATGTGCCGTCATGTTAATCTTTTGTGCAAATCCAGCGTTGAATTGACCCTCATTTGTGAAGCAGTCCGGCGTAAAAAATGACGCCATGTTAACAACACACTACTACAACAACTCTTCCTCTTCTCTAAAGCAGCCCAACATGGCCTCACCCCCTTTGTTTTGCGTGTTTCCGGGGGCAGGGTTTATGTCAATTTTAGGGTTTGTGATGTCACAAACCTGGGAAGAAGCTCGTTGTAGTCCCTAAAAAGTAGTAAGTCCTCAAAAAGCAAATTCTTTAAAAAGAAAATATCTCGCTTTGCATTGAACTTTGAGCTTCGTAACTTTGCAGGTGTTGTTTATGCTCTAACAGCAACATTACACACTAACTAAAGTTAACCCTCTAACCCTCAGGCAACGGAAAGTTTTCTTAAGCCCTATGTTTAGTAAATTTTTCTTTAAATGATTACAACCAATTAGAAAGGTCAAGAAAGTACCAAAGAACAGTCCAGTAAGGTGTGGGATTCACTATCAAGCACCATTTAAAGGTGGGACGTCCTGTTCTGACACATGGTCACAGGAGCACATGGTGTGAGAAGGCGGCAAGATTATTTGATTTAGTAACCTTATTTAAAATGATATGAACTGTTCATAAAAATGTGTGTGTATGAAGGTGTAGAGAAGCCTTTTGTCAGGTTTTATGAAGTTTTTTTTATTTTGCATGTTCAGAAATTCAATTTTTCTTTTCATTGCCTCAGGGCAACGTCGTGCGATAAGGGGTACTTTGAGGATGTTTTGGACAATACCTCACATTGGCCATAATGTGTTATAAGAAGGGAAGTGATGTGCAAAAATTGTAACACACCTCTATTTCACAGCAGAGAAGAACTGCTTTTTGAAGTTTCGTACTGAGTGAAATCTTATTACATGTAGTACATTATATGGCATGACACACTACATGATACAGACATATGCATGTATCAAATTCAATATATCAATGTCTTTCAAGTGTTTTTCCCTTTTTACTTAATGATTTCTTGACATTTTTTTAAAAAAATTGTGATTTTGATGATAATTTTCTCTATGATTCTGTACCATTGTTGCACAACGTTGCCCTGAGGTAACAAAAAAAATATTTTGGGGTGGTGGGAGGGTGGGGGTGAACCAAAAAATGATGTGGAATATTTTATGTGCCATTAACATGTGTGCAGTAGAGGGTTAAAAAAAGTGAAATCATAATCAAAGACCCCTTTAAAATTTTACCTCTGAGACTAGCACAAAAAGATAGGCATTTGAAAAGCATCACAAATAAATTATGAAGGCACAATAATGTGACCTTCATATAATGAAAATGTTCTCATATATAAAATCTGTTATAATACAAAATCAACCCCTTGAAAATAAAACTGCCCGCAGTTGAAGAAACATCCATGAAGGTCACAGTCCACTTTCTGTAGCTGCATTGTACCAGAGGTACTGCCCTCGTGCTCCGACTAATGGATGCTAAAGGCACCGTAAACAAACGACTGCTCAGCAGAGCCGTTTAGAGGAACTGAACTGAAGTGCGGAATTGGCCTGCCTCATTCAATTTTTATAAGTACAACAAAAGATCACATATGAAGAGACACAGCATCTCTAGTTCACAGGTCAATTACAGATCAATGCGCCTGGCTATGAGGAACAGAAAACATCACAGCGTTGAGCAGCAGGACAGTTGGCACATTCACTGCACAATTCACCAGATCCAATCCAGTCACTTTTGTTCTTTTTGAAGGAATGTGTTTGAATGGATCGTGAAGAAAAAGCAGTCAGGTGCATCCTGGGGATGTGTCAAGTGAGTGTGTCAATACCTAGGGATGCCGGCGAGGTAGGCGATGAGTCTGCGGAGATCTTCGTGTCGTATTCGGTCATGGTTGGTTCGTGATGGGAATGTTAAAACCGGACCACCGCGCTTGTCTCTGCCCCCTGGAGAAAGAACAATGCAGAAGTGTGGGAAAATTAAACATTAAATCAGCTGATAAACTAAATAGGCTTTACTTTGAAACGTTAGTCGACGACTAGAGGCTTAGTCGACCAAATTTTAATTAGTCTGTTGGTCGCAGGAAAAAAACTGCAGTAGGGCTGTCACGATTCCTGCTGTTAGCACTGAATGTTAGCATTCTTTCTCAGCCCTGAAACTCAAACCATTTTCAGATACCACCCCCTAGTATACATTTAAGCAATTAAATTTATATTATATATGTGCGACTAGTCGGCTTAAATGAATTGACTAGAAAAATGTTTGGTTGGGGGCAGCCATACCATATTCCCAACATCAAAACCCGTGCATCCAATCAAACTCTGTAATTTATTGCACATTCATCTGCCACCTGGTAATATGGGTAATAGTACTAATATAATATTTGAATCAGCCTTTGGTATTATATGTCTTAATTAGACTATAGTCAGAGTAGATGCCTTAGGTATCAACATATGGCACAAACAAAAACTAGTCTAAAAGGGCAGGAAGCATAGTCCACTCAATATGCTGCACACAGCCTCGTTTTCATGCCAAATTAGCTGTGCCATCTATTCTGACTAAAGTCTACAGTCTGTAAAAGATAAAAAATGAAAGAGCATGAATGAAAAACATTAAAGCTGTGAAGTGCAGCACACTGCTGGACAGGAGAGTCGGATTCAAAACCTGCTTGTTGACAGTATCATTCCTGCAATAATCTCATTATTCTTCAGTGCAGTGTCTTCAGAGAATACTGAATGACAGTGTAGACCGTTTTTGTGAGATAATTCAAGATGAGACTCTGTTACATGATTTGTTATCATAACTTACCATCTCTGTAAATCTCTCTGAATGACTAAGCTCCTGTTCACTTTTCAAGTGGTTAGACACTTGAAATAAGTATCTCTGAAATAAGTTTTTTTTGTGCCTGGGAAAAATACTCAGTTTGTAAGTGTGCTGAGGAAAAATGAACAGTATAAATCTAAATTTAAGTTCAGTAATCTTTATTTATGTACAATTTAGTTTTATCCAAACGAGTCAAGAGCAGAAAAATGGGTCAGGATGGTCAAGTACTCACTCAACAACCAACTAGTTTACCTAATCGTTGTGTTAGTTTTAATATGCACGTATCTATAAATTCACTCCTTTTAAAAGGGACAATTGAACCAAAAATAAATTCTGTCATCATTTACTCACCCTCAATTTTTTTCGAGAAAATTTTGAAGAAACGTTTCAACAGTTTTTAACCATAAAATAAAAGTCAATGTGGTCTAACGGTGTGTTCACACTTGTAGTCCAGTTCTTTTGGTCCGGACCAAAAAAGAAAATGATACATGGTTTGCTTAGCGTTCACACTGTCATTTTTAATACCAAACCTAAAGATACGAAACGCTTTTATGACATATTTTGTTACTAAACATCCAAAAACAAAGCTGTGCAGTGTGCACTGGGCTCAATGAGCCCGTCGTATTTGCGTACATATAATGGTATTTTAACCAGCTGAGAACTTATGAAGAGCTTATAGAATGTGTAAAAGTGTCAAAATAGCAGCAGGAATTACTCTGTTACACACACAAACAAAGATCTGTGGCAAGGAGACGCGGTTCTGACGCCTGTACCGAACTGTAATGGGAAACGTAGCTCCTGTGACGAGAAAAAAAACAGGTATTCTTGAGCACTCTGTCCTTTTTAGGGTCACATATTGTGACGTCATGTCTTGTTTTCGGTTCATTAATGTCTTTGGTCCATGTTGTGTTTTATATTTCAGTCGAACTGCACTTATTCAAATGAACCGCACTAACAGAGCAATCACACCAGAGTTCGTTTTAATCGAATCAAACATGCCAAGTGTGAACACAACCTAAAACTGCTTTGGAATATGGACCCCATTGACTTTCATTGCATGGACAAAAACACAGACATTCTTCAGAATATCTTCTTTTATGTTCCACAGAAGAAAGTCATACAGGTTTTGAATGATGAAGGTGAGTAAATGATGACAGAATTTTCTTTTTTGGGTGAATTCACCCTTTAAAGCATTACAGCTAGCAAACACCACCTTGCAAACAAACTTTTCAAGACAATTTCAGCCAGATTTTAAATGAGCAATGAGACTGTGTTGTGCGCAATTAAATATATATCATGCTTCATTAGCACCATGGCTCAATTTCTCAAGTGAACGTGCTAATTGCTAGGTCACAGCTCCTACTACTTTGAAAAACAATTGTGCAGCCAACAGTAAAGCTAATGCAGACCTGCACAAACACATCTCACTACTAACTTCAACCAATACTTATATTCATAATTCCTTGAACCACCGGGGCCATAGTCATACACCAAACCAAGTTCATTATAGAGCTGCACGATTAATCATTAAAAGATCGCAATCTCGATTCAAACACCCACGCGATCTTATTCCTAAATGACAACAATTCGTCTGTGTCTTTGACAAAATCTCACCGGAACATTCAAATTTGCGTTGGCGCTTCCACTGACCCAGAGAGATGTCATGCGTAAGTATGAAACCACTTCACAAACAGCATTTTCAGTATTATCACAGAAGTACTGGGATAAAAGGTTATAGTCCGGATATAAACACTGATGTCTATGGTAGCGATCAATAGAGCAAATCGCCTTTTGAAAGTAACTGGGCACTTCAAATAACACTTGTATCAATTACATTGTTCTGCCACTAGGTGGCAAAAAGTTCAATTAGATGTCATTGAATCATTAACTCAAGAGATTCGTTCAAAAACGCTGATTCATCCAGTAATTAAGCAAATGAAGTGAGTCATTGAATCATTCATTCAAACAGATTTTTAAAAACAATTCATTCAAATGAATTAAACAGACAGCAGCAATTAACTTTTTTCAGAGCCTTAGTAAATTACATGTTATTTTGTTTAGTTGTCTGTTCGTGGGAGAATCGTGAAACAAAAAGAATCATGCATCAAGAATCATGCAGCTTTAGTTCATTAGCATTGAAAAATGACTAATCAATGCATTCCTCCCACAGATCCTCCTCTCCTGTTCATACAGGTTGTGTTACTAAGCCGAAACACCTCGACCCCAGCACAACAAACTCACTGAGCGGTAGGGATATCCATGAGGATTTTCTCCCACGAATGTGCTGAATCTCACTAACGGAGTGTGTTTGTAATAGGATAATCCATCTTATCCTCTGACGTTAAGGGGAAATAAATAATTTAAATGCACACAACTGCATGGTTATGCAGAAATCACTGGGCGTTCACACTTAGAGCTCTGCAGGTTCACTTCTGCTCTGTTCTTTAATTTTTTCAAGCCTGTTATTTTGTGCTTGTTGTATCATGGGACATGTGTATGACATTTACTCATCCCTATGTTTCTGAGTCATTTCAGTGCTGGTCTGTTAGTCGTACGACTACAAGAGCCAAACAGAAGTTCAGAGAGTGAGTGAGAAGGAGACTGCTGTCTAAATCAAATAATGGCCACTGTCAGGCCTGTGACGGTGACGCATCAACTAAAAATATTGTGGGAAGTTACAGCAATATTCAGTAAAAGTTATTTTGGGTCGAAGACATGACGTGGTGGTCCTGTGAATGTGATCAAGGGTTGTTATTGTTAAAACTAAAACTATTAAAACAGCTTTCATAAATGAAATAAAGTTGAAATAAAACAAAATATGAATATTAGATAAAAACTAGTGCTGTCAAACGATTAATTGTGATTATTCGCATCCAAAATAGAAGTTCGTGTTTACATAATATATGTGTGTGTACTGTGTATATTTATTTTATTTATATATATATATATATATATATATATATATATATATATATATATATATATATGTGTGTGTGTGTGTGTGTGTGTTATGACCATTATGAAAGTGTGTTATGACCATTAAACAATATAAAAGACATTTCAGAATGAAAACACATAGTTATAGCAATATACCAGAAATCAAATCAACAACACACCTGACAGGAAGGCCACTTTTTCTTTTAGGATGGGCAAAACTTCCATCGCCTTCATTTCTTCATTCCTGCGAAATCCTGAAAAACAAAACAACAGATCACAGTTTAGAGTCTCTGCAAGAATATCATCATCAGAACTGTGGCCTAGCAGTTATAATACAGTGCCTGCTCTGATATGTTGAGCTCTAGCGCTCAAATGGGAGATTAACAGTTCGAGTCTGATCCATTGTAATATGTATATAATGTTCGCTTTTTCCGATTCTTTTGCGTTTCTTTGACTGAATGTAAAGACAATCCATAATCATTGCTCTCCTGTTCTTGGCATGAGCAGATACCGCCGCGAGCGCTGGACCTCATTCAAGCGCTTCGCATGAGATAAGCAGCAACCTGGATGAAGCATCACTTCTGTTCGTTTGTTTTTATGATTCACAGGTTTGAGTTGACTAGGTTTGGTGAGGCTGTGCCAAAGTTGAGTTAGTCATGCATAGCCAGCAGACTGACTTTGTGAGTCTAGGCTCTCCGAAAGACCAATCATGAAAACGTAATATAGGAAAAAGTAAAATCAAATATATATAAACAATATATATATATATATATATATATATATATATATATATATATGGGTTATATCTAGCAGGAAAAAATCATGTAAATAAATTAAGAAATAATGTCTAACTTAAAATAAGTACTAAAATTGAAGTAGGCCTATTAAAACAGAAAAAAATTAAAGCTACATAGAAATATTAAAGATAAAATGATAAAAAAATAAACTCTAATTTCAATGAAAACTAAAAACATTAAAATAAAAACTTATTCAAAAATATATAAAAATACTATAAATTAAACAGTATATAAAAAAAATATTAAAATCACTGATGTGATCCAACATTTTTTTTTGCTTATATATGCGGCCGATCGGAGTTCAAATCCGGTTCAGGTCATTTCACGAAATAATGTCTAGCTTAAATAAAATAAGTACTAAAATTTTAGTAAAAATATTTTTTAAAAAAACGTATTCCAAAAATGTAAAAATACTACAACAGTATATTATAACAGCATAAAATAAGTACTAAAATTACTAAAAACTGAAATAAAAATAAATTAAGGCTAAATAGAAATATTTAAAAAGCATGGTAAATAAGAAATAAAGTCTAGCTGAAATAAAATAAGAACTAAAATTGAAGTACTAAAATGACAAACTAAAATAAAAAAGCTAAATAAAAATATAAAAACAAACTAAAATTTAAATGAAAACTGAAAATATAAAAAAGCTCATTCAAAAAATGTATAAATTCTGTAACAGCATACAATAGCAGCATAAGTACTACATTTACTAAAACGGAAATAAAAAAATAAATTAAAGCTAAAGAGAAATATTTTTTAAAAGCATGGTAAATAAATTAAATACTGTCTAGCTGAAATAAAATACTAAAAGTAGTAAAACTGAAATAAATTAAAGCTAAATAGAAAAAAACATGACAAAAGCACATAAAAAAATAAACTAAAATTAAAATAGAAACTGTTTTTCATGTCAATACAAAACATTGTATTAGTTCATGATCTTCTAGAATGCATTTCAGAGCAGAACAAATGCAAGAAGACTCGGGTACGGCACAAAACCCGCTAGTAAAGCATCATGGACATTCAGTCTTTAATTCCACTCCTACTATCCCTCCATCCCAGGGCTGCTAATTGAGCATGAAATGTGGTTGAAGGGGCCGATCCCTCCTACACACACACACACACACACACACACACACACACACACACAGCTGAGAGATAGATAGATGATGTCATGTATCCATTTTCCTGCGATGCTTCCCTGTGGTGTCTCAGCGCCGCTCTCTGTACAAAAGAACACCTTTCTCTCTGTCACTCCGCCTCATTTCCTCCCTCTCTCTTTTTATCTATACATCCCACCGGAAGGTTTGTTTTTCCACTACCGATACTGTGCTACTGTGACCATGTGATCTAGTGAAAACATGGAACCTTCTGCAGACTATTTACAGCAAATGAAAGGAATAGTTAAAAAAAAAAAAAAATGTACAGTATGTCATCAATTATTCACCCTTATGCCTGTGGAAACCTGCATAACTGTCTTTGATCTGTGGATGGAGTTATTTATAGCAGAACGTCCAAGCTGCTCAAATTCAAGCAAAGTTGTCCATGAACAAGGTCCTGACACAAAGCTGTCAGATGGTTTCAGAAGTATTACAATATAAAGCATGAGTTGCAATGCAGTGCAATTAACAGCCCCGGTCCCCATCCACTTTCACTGTATGGAAGAAAGCAGCTCAGACATTCTTTTGTGCTCCAAAGGGATATTATATATTATAATATTACATTAGTTATTATTATTCATGATCAAATGTTATGTAATTTGTTATAATTAGATATATAATGTAACAAATGGTAATAAATATAACAAAATAATAAAAAAAAAAAATAATTTTAATTAACATGTATTAGGCTACTTGTATAATAATAATAATAATAATAATAATAATAATAAAATAATTTAAATATATTTTTTTTTTAAAAAATAATTTGAAATACTACTTTTTTTATTTATATTATTCATAATACAAATGTATATATTAAATGTTAAAGTAGTTTGTTTTAATTAGATATATAATTTAACAAATGATATTTTCACAAAATAATTATAATAATTAATATGTACTAATATTTATATAATAATAATAATAATAATAATAATAATAAAATAAAAATGTATTTTCATATATTTTCTATTTTTAAAAAAATAATAGTACTAAACAAATTTATTATTAATATTAATGATTTAATATATTTTTATTTAAAAAATACAAAATATTACTTTATTCATATTATTCATGATAATGCAAATTATTTAAATATTAAAATGTTATGTAATTTGTTATAATTAGATATATAATTTAACAAATGGCATCTTGAGTCACAAAATAATTATAATAATTTATATGTACTAATATTTATATAATAATAATAATAATAATAATAATAATAAAATGCATTTTCATATATTTCTATTTTTAAAAAATAGTATTAGACAAATTATTATTAATATTAATGATTTAATATATTTTTATTTAAAAAACAATATAAAATATAACTTCTTTATTAATATTATTCATGATAATACAAATTATTTATATATTAAATGTTATGTCATTTGTTATAGATATATAATTTAACAAATAGTATATTGATTCACAAAATAATTATATTAATATGTACTATTTATATAATAATAAAATAAAATAATTTATTTTCATATATTTTCTATTTAAAAATAAAAATAGATAGTATTATACAAAATACTTATTAATATTAATAATTAATTATTTATTTGAAATGCTGCAAGACTGGAATTGTAAAAATTGCAATATATTTAAGAAAAAGAGACACAAGGCGATCATGAGCTGTGTTTTGCAGGACTGAACAGCACTGTGAGGAATGATAAATGTGGAGAGAGTTACAGACAGTGCTGCTGGTCAGAAGGGCTCAGATTCAGTAACAGCAGCTTTCTCTAAACCCTGCTGAGCGTCTGAGGAGACGAGGGTTTAGGTTCTCCGCCGGATCCCCAGATCTGTTTGCATGAGTGTGAGAGTTAGAGAGCCCACACTCTTCCCTCAGGGTCTGAGAGAGACAGGCCGCGGTATGGTGGGGCAAATGAGGTTCTCACTTCTGCAGCTGGATGATGTAATTCTGTGTGTGTGTGTGTGTGTGTGTGTGTGTGTGTGTGTGTGTGGTGTGTGTGTGTTTCACTGCAGTAGAACAGGAGAGGGAGAAGGACATTTAATAACGGTTCACAATATGAATCCAATGACTCTCTGAAGTGACAGTCATCCAAAAACACAGATGCGCTTTTGTTATAGTTCATAGAAATAATTACAATAATACACATATTTACCTAGCTTGATAAATGAAAACACATCATACTTGTATCACGTTCATACTATAACCCAAATTCTAAAACCCTGGCCTATACCTATACCTTGTTTTTAGAATAAAAATATTATTTCATTTAATAATAATAATAATAACAACAACATCAACACATTTTTATTAAACAACCCATATTCAAAAAACCCTATACCTTTCCTATTTTTAGAAAAAAAAGTATTTCATCTCACTCTGATAATAATAATAATAATAATAATAATAATAATAATACATAGTTATAAACCATAACTCAAATTCTAAAACACAATGTATTTTAGAATAAAAAATTAATATAACAGTAAAAATAATAACAATAGCACTAATAATAATACATATTTTAACCATAACCAATTTTAAAAACATATACCTTTTTATTTTTGAATAAAAAAATATTTTAACTATAATAACAACAACAACACAATTGTATTACTATAACTATAACACATTTTAAAACTCTATACCTTTTGTATTATTACAATAAAATTTTTTATCTAGCTCTAATATTATTAACAATAAATGTTAACATTTTAAAATAATAATATAGAATATTAGATTTTATTTATATTATTCAAAAATATTTATATATTAAATGTTATGTAATTTGTTGAGTAATAAATACAAAAATAATTTTAAAAAACAAAAATATATAAAAAATATATATAATTAATATGTATTACTTGTATAATAATAATAATAATAATAATAATAATAATAATAATAGAACAATTAATTTTAATATATTTTATTTAAAAAAATAATATTTTTATTTATATTATTCATGATAATATAAACTATTTATATATTAAATGTTATGTAATTTATTATAATTAGATATATAACTTAAATTGTCTCTTGAGTCGCAAAATAATTATAATAATATGTACTAATATTTATATAATAATAAATTAATAATAATAAATGAATAAATAAATAAAATAATAAATAGTATTAGATTTTTAATTATTTATTTAAAATGCTGCAAGACTGAAATTGGAAAAATTGCAATATATTTAAGAAAAAGAGAGACACAAGGCGATCATGAGCTGTGTTTTCCAGGACTGAACAGCACTGTGAGGAATGATAAATGTGGAGAGAGTTACAGACAGCTTTAATATAAATAATGATTTTAAATTATTAGATATTAGTAGTAATAACAATAATAATACATTATCAAGCATACCCCAAATTCTAAAACCCTTTTAAAACGTTTTGTACTTTTTGAATAAAATTATTATTATTATTTAATAATAATACAATCTTACTTTTTTTATTTAAAGCTATTCATTATTTCATGACTCTTCTGGATGTCTGTCAGATTTTAATAGCTTCTAGCTAACACACACCCAAGGTTACAACCTGCAATCTAATCATTCTGGGTTTAAATTGAGGTTTCTGCAAGGCTAACCATTTCCTTTATCACGTATAGATTTTACATTCATCTACTCGTTTCCTCACCAACGACAGAAGACAAAGAAATGACCTCCATCTCACATCTGAAGTGGCTCATAAGGAGATGACCGTTCCCAACATATTCTCTCACCAAAATGAATCCCCGTGCTGCTGTCCTTCAAGCTTTGCATGCAGGGTAACAAGATATTTCATCCATCATTTCAGCTTCCAAACCACAGAAATACAACAAACCACTTCAACAAATAGAGACATTACGCTTGGAGAAAATCAGATGGCTATTCTTTTCCCAGAGCTGAAGAGCTCTGAATGTGGTTGGGAATTCACAGTCTGTGGAAAACGAACTAAGGAATCTGGGAAAATATGAACATGAGTTGGTTTTTAGTAGGGAAACTTCAAAAGGACACGAGGGACTGTTCTTTAGTGATGGGAAGGTGAAACGTGGGTGAGTTTTAAGGCCACTTAAACCAAACAATTAAAAAGAAGGAAGAATGTGCCACGAAATCAATCCGTATCAGTAGGTTCCTCCGACAAGCCTAACCTTTCTCTTCCTCACAGACGATTATTTTTCATGGCTTATCAGGTATCAGAAAGAGAACAGACAACAAAACACAGCCTCATTGTTTCCAGGTAATAGGTTGCTGATCTGACCGATACTGAAGTAGTAATGGCTGGAGATAACAACAATAACTGCAGACTTCAGACACTCTGAAACTGGCATCGCTTCACATATACCGGCAACTGTTTCCTCTACATCCAAACAGCAGAGATCCAGACTTCTGCTAGATGGCAGCAGAGAGGCCGCACTGATCAACACTACAGTGATGAGATGATAGAGAGAGAAGAAGTGGACAAGAGAGGCGATGTAATGGATGTAGAGCAGAGTTATGAAATGAGAAGTGAAGCAAGCAAGAAAGATGATCATATATGACTTGTAATGTTTATACATCAAGGTTTATTGTACTGCTTTTTCAGTTTTTATATATAAAGTTTGGGGTCATTAAGATTTCTTTTTTTTTAATTATTAATACTTTTATTTAGCAAGGATGTATTAAATTGATCAAAAGTGACAAAGAAATGAATTTATTTCTATTTCAAATAAATGTTTTCGCCAAATCAGCATATTAGAATGATTTCTGAAGGATCATGTGACACTGAAGACTGGAGAAATGATGCTGAAAATACAGCTTTGATCACATGAATAAATTACATTTTAAAATATATTCAAATAGAAAACAGTGATTTTAAATTGTAAAAATATTTAGCTGTTTTTACTGTATTCTGATCAAAATGCAGCCTTGGTGAGCAGAAGAGACTTCTTTCAGAAAGATTACAATCTTACAAACTCCCAACTTTTAAGTAAGAATAAATTACTGTATAATTAGTATAAACTAATGAGAATATTTGTCAAAGTAATTCAAAGTATAAAATATCTGGAAGGATTGTGATGATTCAAAATGCAAAGATTATTCCAATAATAGCTTTATATTGTCTTTATGTAAAATATAATTTATTTTATTTCTGGTGTAAAATGTAGACATGTTTTTGTAAAATCCTTCCAAATTTCTGCTAAATATATGTTCTGTCAAGATTTATAGCTATTCCTCATCAAGAATACACACAAATGTGCAATTGTACATTCATAACTACAACTTAAAGTGCCCCATTATGCTTTTTTGAATATTTCCTTTCATGTGGTGTGTGATATAGCGGTTTGTGAATGTAAAAGGTCTGCAAATTTTCAAATATCAAAGTGCACGACAAGTAAACTTATTGTCTCCTAAACAAAGAATCGATTCTGAATTGCTTCAGAGTCGTCAGCAATTCCAGTCGCACTTCCAGACGCACATGTCTGCGAAACAACGTAACAAATTTGCATAAAGCCAGCCTATGGTCTTCATTGGCTGCCAGAGAACAACGTCTACTCTGACCCGCCCTCAAACGCTGTAGCTGTAGCTGAGACTGTTTGGTTCGTGTTGTCGACATGTCAAGAAGACACTTTTTCTGTGCTGCAAATCCACTTTGATGCACTTCATAAGGATGAGGACTCTTCCTTAAGTGCTGAGGAAGAGCTGAAATTCAGATAGGGTAATGGGTGTTTGGTTTCCAACATGCACTGTAAGTGGTACAAACTGGGCCGTCTGACCAATAGAGCAGAGGAAGCTCTCGAAAAGGCGGGGTTTAGAGATTTTATAGAACCATTTTCAGACACTGTGAGAAAAGAGCTGATGCTGAAAAAATGATTATGAAAAAATGAAAGTGTTTTTTGACCTTGGACTCCAAAACAAAATTAGAAGCCTTTAAAATAGCATAACTTGATGACCAATAGTATCAATACAACCACAGCATTCGTCACGATTGCTTTAAATTATACAACCCTATTCAGTCAATGCACAAAGATGGAGTTTCCCACTGTTTATGTGTACTCATGTCATAAATACAATCATACGAGACTGTAGACATGGACTGGTCTCATATTTCCCATCCCCCGTCCATCACACTTCCTCACTGTGGGTCAGAAACGAAACACATGAAGGTCACGGGTTCAACGAGTGTGAGCCCTGGTGTGTGTGCGGCAGCAGTTAATTGCATCAAGCATTCTGCCGGCCACGTTACCGAGCACACTAATGAACCTGCCGTCCCACACCAGCCTCACACAACTAATGAGTCCACTCATTCATTCATTTCCGACTGGTGCTGATGAATGATCAGAAGACAAATGAATCTTGAACAATTCTGTGGCTGTAATGGACTGAGCTGATGTGAAACGGTCGGCTACAGATTCAATTCCAGTTTCGTCCTACCATAGAAATTGGTCAAGCGCTTCAAGTGTTTTTGGGAAATGTCACGCCACTTACCATAACTAAGTTTCAACACACTACTAACTAACTCAACCAGGCCCTGCCCCCTTTATTTAGCGTATGCCTTGAGTGGGAATAATTTAAATGAGGAATATTGTGTCGTGTTTGTTCCTGGAAGAAAAGGCGTTTCAGGGAGTTCAGAAACAGCTATCCCAAAACTGCAAACTATAAGAACTGTATATGTATGTAGTCCTGTTTAAAGCAGCTCAAATATGGATATATTGGCATCTGTGTAGGTTTTACATTTCCACCCTGTGCAAACTCACATCAGTGAGGTCAGATTAAATCACTTCAGCGCCGCTGACCTGGCTTCTTATTGGGGTGTAGCTTGCGTCTGAATCTCAGCAATTAGCCTATTAACCTGAAGTGCTCCAGAGGATTGAGATATCAAGAAGACAACCCATATGACCTGACCCGTCACCCTGCAAACAGCTGCAGAACTGGGTTAACACTTGAGATGGTGAACATGTAACCTACAGGCCACCGGTGGAGAATGTGAGGGATTCAAGAGACAGATGACCAGGGTGACCACCATAGAGCTTTACACCATGTCCTAACTGGCTGAAACAAAGTGTCAAATGGAGAAAAAAAAAAAAAAAAAAAGATTTTTAACAGCTATGCTGGGTTTTTATCAACATGGGACAAACTGAAAAAGCTCATCGCTTTTTCATAACAAAAAATAAAACAAAATTAAAAAACATGATTTTTTTTTTTTATTTAATTAAATTTAAATTGTAGTCTACTGCTCAATCGGGAGACATACTTTTTTAATGTTTATTTTATGTCTCAGTCAGGAACCATCATGTGCTATTTGATACTGTTAGTCAGATGTAGGCAGCATCATGGAAGGAGATACTTTTATTCTAGACAAGGGCTGTCAAAATTATGGTTTTGCATGAATTTTTTAACATTTGCATGAATAAGAGCGTGATCATATAATGTAACGCTAGCTAAAGGATGACGGGGGGAAAAAAATGGATGCTGCATTAATTGCGTTAAATATTTTTAACACGTTAAACTGAAGAAAAAAAATAATATTTAACGCAATTAATGCAGCATCCATTTTTTCCCCCCGTCATCCTTTAGCTAGTGTTACATTATATGATCACGCTCTTATTCATGCAAATGCTTTAAATCTTAGTGTCGTACTGCCGTGCTGTCTGTGACACACACACACACACACACACCTCATGCACACAGAAAGCCACTTCAGACAGCACGCCGGCCGCATTGAGTTCACTTTCATGCTTGAACAGACAAAACACACAAAATTATGTCAAAAATGCTAATTTTGTTGAGTCTTAAATTATTTAAATAAAGTCTTTAATTAACGCAAAGAGTTGTGAAAAAATGCGATGCGTGTGAGATCCGCGTCATGTGCGGCCGGTCTTAAAGTGACAGCAGCCTAATTAACCTGCTGCTGTGATGTCTGTCATTGATGTTAATAAAAGAACAAAAGACAAAGAGAAAATCACTGGTCTTGACTGAATAACATCTGTAGACTTAATAAAAATTTATCTATATTTATTTTATAATTCATGCAGTGAAGACTGAAGTGTTTGGTAACTATTCAATTTCTGTATATTTCCTACATGTTAGCTGAATTATTTAAAATATAGCCTACATTTTTTATGTTGTTTCTACATTAATTTGGAGATTAAATGTGAAATTACTACAATATAAAAATATATTAAACTTTAATGTTAGGAGCGATTAAATCACAGAAAATTTGCAATTAATTAATTTCTTTTAATCGATTTACAGCACTATTCTAGACCAATGTTTTTGGTCCATTTTACTGGAGGAAAAAGCCTGTAAATTTTAAACATACTTCTACTAAACATTTTTGTCAACTTCCAAGAGCACAATAGCATGTGGATGGCTTCAATGCGAGAAAAAAAAAAAAAAAGAACTAAAAGACACAAAACACCCATTTTGATTTCATTATATGTATATATGTATATATTCACTTTCATCTACAGCAGACATCACAAAACCCAAGCTCTTCTCATGTTGACACAGTCATAAAGCACGTTTTCATATAGGGTAACATGAACTGCACAGGACTGAAGTGTACTTACAGTTGACAAACTGAATGAAAAGGTCAGCTCAGCGACTGCATTACAGTCTATGATGTGTGTGAAGCGTGAAGGGAGAGTCTGTTAGCGTGAACACAAAGCCTGTTTTTCCTACTGTAATGTGATCAAGGGTGAGGAGCACTTTCAGCCTCTGTTCTCCAAGACGGTGAAGCACATCAGACTGGTAAGAGGGAAAATGCCACGTCGCAGTATGTGGAGCACAGGACTAGCTTAAAGTTCACAATACTGTACAGGTTGAATAGCAAAGTATAACATAAAAAAGCCCTTGAGAACAAAACTCTCAGTATCTACACACAAACTTCCAAAAAGGTTTGTTCTGACTGTTCCGTTCCAATCATCCTCACAAAGAGGCAGATCTTTGACTCTTCATTAACACAGTTTCCTAGAAAAACACCATAGATGTATACAGAGCCTAAAATTAAAACTCGCCATGCACCGAAAGGGAGTAAATGAAACAGTGTCAATCACCAGTTGGGCGGAATTTTTTTTATAAATTCTAACAATGCAATGTTGTGAGAACATGACTGTAAACAAACGTGAATGATGCTCAGGACAGATGATGGGCCAGGACCGCATCACAAAAGTTTAAGTTTTCCATTTAAATATTAAAGTGCAAGAAACTTCGTAACTTGAGCGCTGTGTGAGAAAGCCGCATCTCAGACAGCGTGTGAATACTGAATTAAGCTCTCTTTCACATCATCTTGTGCTTGAATAGACAAATTCAGACAAAATTATAAAAAAAAAAAAAACTGCCCATCTTGGTGTGTATCCTAGTAAACAGTCAGTTATGGCTTAAGTGTATGTAAACAGTAGAGAAAGAAAATGCCTGTGTACAGTATCAGTATACTGGATCCATGCATTCGCTCTTAAAGGGACAGCAGCTTAATATTTCTGCTGCTGTCTGTGTTTCAATGTCAAAAATCAAAGAAAAGAAAAGAAAAGAAAAACTCACTGCTCTTCACTTAATAACTTTTGTAACTTTAATAAGGATTAGTCTATGTTTAATTTATACAGTGAAGATCAGTGTTATTTTACATTTAATTACTTTATTCAATGTCTCAACCTGAAAACTACCGTTACTTATCTTTAAAGGATTAGTTCACTTTTAAATGAAAATTGGCCCAAGCTTTACTCACCCTAAAGCCATCCTAGGTGTATATGACTTTCTTCTTTCTGCTGAACATAATCGGAGAACCGTTAATAAATATCCTGACGCATCCGAGCTTTATAATGGCAGTAACGAGTATGAGCTGAAGAAAGTGTCTCCATCCACATCCATCCATCATAAACATATTCCACACGGCTCCAGAGGGTTAATAAAGGCCTTCTGAAGCGAAGCGATGCGTTTGTGTAAAAATATACCCATATTTAAGAAGTTGTGAAGTAAAATTTCTGTTTTTTCTGTAATTTGAATAGGGAAGGCATAGGACGTACAGCATAAGCTTTTTTAAGAATACGGAAGGCGTTTTAAATCCTTTAACATTTTAAATTTATATATGTTAGGCTAGTAGTTTTAGCTGTGGTATCAAAATTGGAATAAAGAATTGTGAATTTCCACTGGTATCTCAAATTTTGGTGTCATAACTGCCTGTTTTTATGGCCGGTAAAAAAAATATTTACGCCCAGTCACTGGTTAGGTAGGTGCTAGGTATATATTATATATATTAAATAGATAGATAGTGAATGAGATGAGTGAGTGAGAGGAGGCGGGTGTGTGTCAAACTATCAATTTGCATTCTGAGAAAAGAGAGAGCAAGAACATGCAGCAGGCATCTGTGTATCGATACTGCAGAGAAGGCGTGTTGGAGCATTTCAACAGAGAAACAGAAACAGAGGGGAGTCGCACTCACAAGACACAGACTATTTCTGTCCTCCCTCTCCATCAGTCTGTCCTTTTTTCTCTCCTCCCCTCCTTTCCTATAGACTGTCTGCACATCTCACACCTTTTTTATCTCTGTCTCCTTCACTTGTGATCTTTGAACTTTCTATTCTCTATCTATACAGTAATAATAAATGGCTGAGGCGGCAAGCAATCGGCTTTGTCCTGCACTGTCCTGTTGAGCTACGGACATAAATAATCCCTCGAAGCAAAAAAGATGTTTTTTTTTTTTTTAGTTTTGTGATCAGATCACTGAAACCACATTCAGAGGTCATCGGAAATGCGTGTATAAGAACATCCAAACCCGCTTCCTCCTGTCAGGAGTACAACCACAAACACTGACAAATATGTGCACATTTAAGAAGAAAACATCAGACAACACTTCACTGATCCAGACAAGATTGTTTGATTAGGGAGACATCCAAAATGTGGCCCAGAAAAAGGCTGGGAACAACTGGACTAGTAGGTTGTTGGATGACTAGCTGAAAAAGGAGATGATAGCTTCTCTCCCTCCATACTGAGACTAGAACAGTGAAAGGGGACATTTAGATGAGAGAGAGAGAAAAAATGAGGATAAAAATAAAGAGAGAAGCAGGTAAAATCACTGCAGGAATACAGACAATTATCCTGCACAGACACATCAGGAGAGCAACCTCAATGTGGAGGAGTGAAGATGCCATTATTCTTCATCAATCAGTCATTTGTCCCTAAATGGTCCCTATATACTTCATATATAATTACGACAGAAGCAGCATCTTCTGATATTCTGGTGCAAAGCAGAAGTACCTAAGAAAATACATTTATAGATCTGTATGAATAACTGTGACACTAGATTTTAAGCATCACATTTCAGTTCCCAGTTCAGTTTTCTCTACAAATATACATGATTAGACTACTAATAATCAGGACAGGCCTACTGACTAGCAAACTAGTATAGAAGTATTTTAAATTTTTTGTATTGTATACCTTGCAAACCAAAGTTACAACCGATCCACAACCCAACAAAAACTGCTAGTCATCCTGCTTGGCTAGTAGCATGAACAGTTTGAACCAGGACGCACCCTTTATCTTTTCACCAATGAAGGGTGTTATCCACAGATGGTGGTGGTATCAAATGTGCTCATGAGCAGCAACAAAGCTTTACCTGGCAGCTGAATCAGTGTGTTGCCCGTCTGTGCGTACTGCCACCTGTGGTTGTCCAAAAGTGACGCCACATTCCCATTCCACCAGCTGGACAGTGAATCCGTCTCAACAACACCGCAGTGCAGGTACATGACTACAACTTCTGCCACTCCACTGTGAGGAAACTCCAAAGACTCACTGGGATTCCTGAATGGGTCATGTGAACCATGACAAGAACCTTGAAACTTTCGCCTCAACGTTCCTCAAGATGTAGGCAGCGATAGTTTGGCTCTGCGTGAAGACTATGCTAAACCCTGGCACATGTAAGCCCCTGCTAACAGTCGTCTCTGCTGGATTTAGAGGAGAACAGGCTTTGTCCGGGACCGTTGCTAATCTTAATACTCCACAGAGTGAGTTTGACCCGAGAGGGGTGGGCCATCACATCCCGACAAGTTCATTTACCATTTCCCAAACATAGCAGGGTTTCCTTGAAAACACATATCAACAAGCACTCAAGTCATTCCAATGGTTTGAAGCGTCACTTTAAAGACACGTGCTCTCTTTCTGATTTAAAAACTACAAAATGGTTTAGAGGGAAAACAAAAAGGGCAAACTTAAGTATGGTCAAAATAAATCCTAAATTTATCATGAAACGAATAAAGAAATCGCAGAATGTGTTGATGGAGCAGAAACGACTGTGGATTACACAGAAGCTGCTTAGAAAGTGATTAGCTCAGGCCTCCTCCCTCAAGCCTGCCCACAACAGACAACAGAAGGCCATTATAAATGAAGAGACCTACACTACTGGACAGTGAAAACAGCCTTCATGTGTGACATTCAACCAATAAAATCAAGCTAAAAGTATAACAGGCCATTTGTTGCACGAACAAAAAGGTTTGAAGTGCTAAAATAGCAACAAATAGTAACACCAATATTCTTGCCAGTACACCTGATAACTACTTTTTTTTGGTTATTAAATGGGCAATATTAAAGTTCTATTTACAAATTAAGATATTTTTCATAAAATCCAATGGCTCAGTGAGGCCTCCATTGCCAGCAAGACAATTAACACTTTTCAATGCCCAGAAACCTACTAAAGATGATTAACATAGTTCACGTGACTATGGTTGTTCAACCTTAATTATATAAAGCGACGAGAATACTTTTTGGTGTGGCAAAAAAACAAATAACTTTATTCAACAATATCCAGTAATGGGCGATTTCAAAACACTGCTTCATGAAGCTTCGAAGCTTTACAAATCGTTTGTTTCGAATCAGTGGTTCGGAGCGCATATCAAACTGCCAAAGTCACGCCCCCAGTGGTAAACCATTGAAATTTCGAAACAATTATGATGTAACAAAGCCTCATTTACTGAAATCACGTGACTATGGCAGTTTGATACATGCTCTGAACCACTGATTCAAAACAAATGATTCATTAAGCTTTGAAGCTTAATGAAGCAGTGTTTTGAAATCGCCCATCACTAGATATTGTTGAATAAAGTCGTTATTTTTTTGGCACACAAAAAGTATTCTCATCGCTTCATAACATTAAGGTTGAACCACTGTAGTCACATGAAAGGTTTTAAATATGTCTTTAGTAGCTTTCTGGGCATTGAAAGTGTTAATCGTCTTGTTGGCGATGCAGGCCTCACTCCGCCATCGGATTTTATCAAAAATATCTTAATTTGTGTTCCGAAGATGAACAGGTCTTACGGGTGTGGAACGACATGAGGTTGAGTAATTAATGACAGAATTTTCATTTTTGGGTGAACTAACCCTTTAATTTTATCTTTATCTTTTTTATCTTTAAACTAAATCTGGTCGCGCTTCATTAAAGATTGAAAAGATTCATAAGAATCAACTGAAAAGTAAAGAGTCTTAAAGGAGTTCAAGACATTACAGTCCATGAAAATATGCTTCGACGATAAAGGACTCTGGAACTACGGGCATAAAGAAGGATTTTCACCCATTAACAAAAACTTATGGGTTAGTCTGGATTGGCCTGTTCAATCAATTGTTTTAAATGGTACAAGTGAATTTAGGCATCACAACACTACAGTATTGCATGCATGATGAATGAATCATTGGTGTTGATACTTCATTGCATTGGGTGTTGTCTAGCTCTGAAATTAAAGAGGAAATGGAGAAAGCCAGTCTGCAAATCAAGAACAGCATGTTCCTCTTTCAATATAAATGCAAAACACACACACTTAACCAAAGCTTCAAAATACTCAAGGTGTCTACTACAAAAAAAACAAAAAGAGTTCCAATTGTTTAAAGCCATTTAAAGAACTGAAGGAGGGCCATTTGCATGGCATTTTGTAAGGCTTGTATCAGGAAGCTCGTTGAGCTCCTTGCTTCTGTTGCTGAGTGTAAAGGGAAACCCGAACAGGTAACTGGAATCATCCAATATGAAGAAACAAAACAGAGGAACAATATAATATTACATGCATGTAGTAACTTGCAAGTTTTTTCTTGATGAAAAACATTTCAGGTTTTCCACGTCTACTTGTACTTAATTAAAACACCCAACAGGCTCTTGCAGCACAATTAAGCCTTTCAGACTTGCACTAAAAAGAGCCGAGCTGAGTTTAGTTAGAGCTCCAGAGGGGTGTGTGTCAGGGAGTATCATGACTCACGGTGCCCTGGTCATTTCTTAAGTCATGCTTTATCCAGACATTAATGTTAAATTTGAGAGCAAACTGTTGACTTTTAACCACAAAGTCCTCTTCTGCTTCAACAGATGGTCTGGAGCGGTTCAGAGCTCGCACACGCGCTGGACATTTAAAGTACATTAAGAGGTCAAACGTCGCCTGGTGTGTGGCTGTGTTTTATCTCAGTGAAATCACTCATCCAGACCCAACACCAGCTGAAAGTTTCAGAGTCACAACAACATGAGCCGCTTATATCTGCCAAATGCATCATGTTTGCACAGTGACCTATATCTCCGCCCTGCCTGAGAGAAAAAAATTAACTTGGATGAAAAAAGACGAGGGAATGCATTTGGGAAAGAATGTATGTCAAAAGCACTAATCGGGCAAGATTAGTTTTCAAAAACAACATTTAAGTTATTAATATCATGTTAATTGTTAAGGGCCCGATGTACTCATGGCAAAGTTCTTTGCATTCTTCATTTAGGGGGTAAAAATAAGTTGGAAATGCGTGTCCAGCGGAAGCGGCATTTAGATGAATATGCAACTGTGCTACAGAGGTGAGAAAACAGCAGTTAAGAAAGCAGTTGATCATAGCAACATTGCACAAGCTCTGCAATTCAGAACTCCAGTCAAGTCACATCACATTTATTTACATACCACTTTATGCAACGTAATGCTTTACAGTTCGTCAGTGTCTCTTTCAATTAGAATTACAGCTTCATTTTCTACTATAAAGCAGATCGAGTGTGTTCATGTACTTGTGGATGTCTGACTGAACGGACTGAACAGAAGAAATTAACTGGAGAAGATTTACACAAAGAAGGCGGAGCCTCAGAGCCACACCTACCTATTACATCACCACAGACCAATGGTAGTTCGAAGGTGTTTATTATCCAGCCAGATCAAACTTTTCTGGAAAGTTTGCTTTGGCAAGCTGTTTGAACTTCCAAAATAAACTCCAAACGAACTTCGTTTTGGCGTGATTTTGTTGGACGCCACATCAGTTCGTTCTTCGATTTCGCTTGAAGTAGTGTTGTCAATAGTAGACTTCGGTACAAAGAATTAAAAAAAAAAAAAAAAAAATGACGATACCAGCATTTTCCCCTAGCATTTTGAGCTCCTGAGCGGATTCTTAAAAACACCTCTGATTGGCCATTGTGTTCACGTGCTCAACAGATACGTCTGTGATTGGGTACAATGATCAACGCTTCAAAAACTTGTTATAAATAGACATCTTTGATGCTCTTCATCGAGTGCTGCTTACACAGATACACACGGGAGTGTTTGAAAGCAGGCGTCTATCAGTGGATATATTGGGGATCCGCTGATAGACGCCTGCTTTCTAGGGGGAAATGATGGTATTGTCACATTTTTAAAATTTCAGTACCGACTTGGTACAGAAGTTGGTACTTTTGACAACACCAGCTTGAAGTATTTCAGGGTCTTTATATATAGTTACAGTATTCAAGAAAGCTCATAATACATAAGAAATGCTGTGAAAAATATGATTTTATATTCAAATACATCGCAATTACAACATTCCTATCCACATGGGATTATATTTATGGAGCAAATTTGTGTGAGGAAAAACACAAAGTTTATTTCAACCAGGATTAAAATCTCAAAATATACTGCAATTACAACATTCCTATCCAAATGGAATTACATTTCTCAGAGGCCACCAGAGTAAGATGAAAAAAAGCTCATTTCAACCAGGATTAAAATCTCAAAATATGTCTGTGAAACAAAAATATCATCTACGCTCCTCAGGAGAAAACTATTCTCATCCAAAAAGACATTCCTCAGGTAAATAAAACAAATAACTCCTGTTGCCTCTCCCATCTCCTTTGTTTACATTCCATCAAAAACCGCAAAACCACACACAAATAACAGATAACATACAAAGAAAGAAGATGTATTTGTTGGGACATGTCACCTCTTCTTGTAAAACCGCATCTGTAAACACGTATCATCACCTCGTAAAACAACTTCAGCTGTATTTTGTCCCTGTGTTTAACCCTAGAGAACCAAATCACAGACTCCCCCAAACGCTCATATGCCGTATTACCGTCCATCCTGACCACACACATTCAGACTCCAATCACTTCTGTTGCCATGGAGACAGGCCTGTACTGTACATTCCTGGGATATTTCAGGAAAAGGAAGTGTGAGAATTCTTCAGATTTTCTGTGATGAATCACTTGCTCTAGGAAGCAGAGGTGAGCACAGGCGTTCATCCATCCACTAAACAGCCTCAAGCTTCAGTTCAACGTTATGAAATCCACTGTAACCATATTTTTAGTCTAAAATAACAGTAACATCACCATAAAGTAATATGGGATCTCCTATAAACAGTGCAACAAGAATATTTCTACCATTTTGATTCCTTAAAATGCTAACAAGAAAAACACAACAACAACGTTTTATCAAAAATGTACACTAGCATTCAAAAGTTTATATATAATCTGCTCCACCTTCGTTTTCGGCTGATGTCACCAATCCATTATCTTTCAAGCGCTCCCCTCCAATCACCTGGCTTCATTCATTGGTCCACTTTTCATGAGCCAATCAATCCCAGATGGATAAAATCAAGTCCCACCCTACATTTGTTGTTAATGAATTTCCCGTTTCACTCATAAATAGATAAAATCAGATAATAGAAGAAAAATGGCTTGAGTTTCAGAAGAAAATTAAAGGGTTAGTTAATTAATTGCTCACCCTCATGTCATTCCACACCCGTAAGACCTTCGTTCACCTTTGGAACACAAATTAAGATATTTTCGATAAAATCTGATGGCTCAGTGAGGCCTGCATTCACAGCAAGATAATTAACACTTTCAGATGCCCAGAAAGTTACTAAAGACATATTTAAAACAGTTCATGTGACTGCAGTGGTTCAACCTTAACGTTATGAAGCGACGAGAATACTTTGTGCGCCAGAAAAAACAAAACAAAATAGCGACTTTATTCAACAATATCTAGTGATGGGCGATTTCAAAACACTGCTTCATGAAGCTTCGAAGCTTTACGCTCGAACCACTGATCTGAAACAAAAGATTCGTAAAGCTTCAAAGCTTCATGAAGCAGCGTTTTGAAATCGCCCATCACTAGATATTGTTGAATAAAGTTGCTATTTTATTTTTTGGCGTACAAAAAGTATTCTCATCACTTCAGAATTTTAAGGTTGAACCACTGTAGTCACATGAACTGTTTTAAATATGTCTTTAGTAGCTTTCTGGGCATTTGAAAGTGTAAATTATCTAGCCGTCAACGGAGGCCTCACTGAGCCATCGGATTTTTATTAAAAATATCTTAATTTGTGTTCCAAAGATGAATGACGGTCTTACAGGTGTGGAACGACATGAGGGTGAGTAATTAATGACAGAAATTTCATTTTTGGTTGAACTAACCCTTTAAAAGGTAAAAATGAAAATGAAGGAAATCAGGCATAGTAGAAAGCAAGACAGTAATGGACAGGAAGAAAGTAGATATGGTGACAGTGAGTTGACAGTGATGAATGCAGTTGTCACTGCTTCCTGTCACATTCGTGACACTGACAGACCTTCAGGCATCAGTAAACTACCTGCAATCCTTCACTCTCACTCAAATGTGTTTGTTTTTCTTCCACACTTCAGTGCTCAGTTTACTGCTCACTTGTCATACCTGCTTCTCTTTACTGATGAGTGCTTCCCCACACATCTCGTATATCTCGCTATATCTCGTATATCAAATTCCCTCATTTGATATGTTTGTTGTTCCACTCACACATGCAAACTAACTTGAAATCACCATTTATCCATCAATCATCCATCCATCATTTTTTTTTTTTTTTTTTTTTTTACAGATAATTAAAAATGCTTTTTTTGACACGATGATGGTATCTGGTCTATTTATTTCCCTACTTCAGAAACATTTCTACATTTAACTAAGGAATAATTGACAACTATACCTTAGAATGTTCATCAACCAATCAGATTCAAGCATTCTCGTAACAGTCCTCGTAATATAGAGGATGCTCATCAAGATTTAAAGTAAAGAAAAGAGGAGAAAATTACATTTTAAAATCGCTGCCGCAAAAAAAAGAGAGATGTGACTGAGGATTTGGGGAGAGTAATGAGAGATCTGTTACTTCAATCAGTCCTGTGGAATAATTGTTCATTAAATCGAGTCATCAGATCACCAAATATAAGCCTGATGCCTTTTTCGCATTGCGAGAACAGAATAAAAGATAAAAAAGAAATTTCACTGGCGGATAAAATTAGAGCATGACGGAAAAGTTTCATCACAAAGCGATGGGTAATGGGTATTTGTAGCGCAACCTCTGTTTGAGATAACTGCAAAGATGTGCACATTAATATCTATGCATTTCAGAGGGCAAATATCTTAACATCTCATATCCATCTGTTTTTCCATGTGCGTTCACACTGCCAGAGAGCATTTGATGTTGCTCTCTCATCTGGCTGCTCCCTGCCAGCTTTTCTGAGGTCAGGCCCCCTAATAACAGGGTAGAGAAAACCAGAAGCTCACGCAACACACAGAGGACCTTCTGAGAGAGAGAGAGACTGAGAGAGAGCAAAAACAGACTAGAAATATAGAGTCATAATTCAAAACAAATGTCTCTAATAATGGCACTCTGCATGTGAGTGGGGGGAAATAATACTAGACATCTTTTCCTCAACATTTCGTGAGCGCTGACAGACGTCCCCCTACTGACTAGACGTTTTCTGACAGGTATTTGGAAGTTATGTAATGGACGACTACTAGACTATGTTGGATGTGTAAAATGGATTAGACTGATGACACTGATAAACAAATGTGCAAATTAGATGCCTGAGTTGGGAATGAAATTTAACAATATGCTAAAAAGCACACTTTATTAAAAAAAAAAAAAACACTTTAATGAATTTGAACTAAAAGAATATTTATTAATGAAAAAAAAAAAAAAAAAATACAAATAAATAAAAATACAATTACTTTTGTAGCCATGCGTTTCCCTGAAAATAACTGCACACCTTAGAACGTTCATCAACCAATCAGATTCAAGCACAGTCCCGTAATATAAAGGATGCTAATCAGGATTCAAAGAGGAGAAAATTACATTTTAAATGAATAATTAATTAATTTAATTAATTAAATAATGAATTTTAACTAAATTAATGTTTATGAATAATAAAAAAATTCAAAAGTACAAAATAAATTGTTTTTTTAAATAAATATTTTCATATCAAAGCTATTATAATATACATTATTTATATAATATGTGTGGAAATAAACACTATTTAAAAAAAAACTTTATTATATTTATTAATGAATAACAAATTAAAAAAATACAATTAAATAAAAACTTATTTTTTATACATATTTTCATATCAAAGTTATATCAAAGTTTCATATATTTATATATTTGTGTGTGTGTGTGTGTGTGTGTGTGTGTGTAAAACAACACCAGATTCATTATACGAGGCTTCCTTAAAACAGATAGTCGACTAGTCATTCAGGTAATCCACAGGTTAATTTAACTAGACTAGTTGATTGGTTTTGCACTCTCTAACAGAAAAAAAAGCTTAATATCATCTTTAAAACTAATGAAAGAGCGAAACATCATACTATTCTTTACCCGTCACTTCACTAGTTACAAGGTTCGTCTTTTTTCCTCAGAGCAGCACTTTTTATTTCAGAAGATCATCAGTCTCCATCAACCGTTTCCCCACCTGAGCAATTTGAGTTCCTGACCTACAACACAAACTGAGCCGCAGCTCTTCTTCTCTAGAGCACCCATACTGCTCGACCACTGTCTTCTGAGTCATGTATTCCTCCTCAAATTCTCCTTTAATTCCCTTCTTCTGGCCACCTCATCCCCATACTCTACATAATAAATGCCTGTCCCTCACCCGCTCCTCCTCCCACCAAATTCTGTCCGTGTCGTCCTATAATCACATCCATGTGCTGTCCAACACCGAAAGAACTGGAAATCATTAAGTCTTACAGATCGGCTTGTCTCGGTGATGATTTGAGGTCCATATAGGGCTATGGGAATAAAATAACCAAAACACCTTTTAAACATCTTTAGTTTAAAATAATAACGATAATGTGAGTTTAAATGACTACAGCTCACCAACCTTTTTCCAAACTAATCATAAAAATAAGCAGTGACTTAGAATCAGACTCTGATTGACTGAGTTTTCCGTTACTAAAATTCCTGAGCCTCCGTTATGACCGTTACGACTCAAAAAAAAGAGGAAGAGACTACACACAGTTTAAAAAGTGCAGCACGAGTGCCTACACTAAGCCCTAATCCACAGCGGCACATACTGTAATCCAGTGAGCCAAAACACTTTTAAGTACCTTATGTTGTACTATCCCACTCCTTTTCCCCCCTCTTTTCTTAATTTAAAAGAAGACAGATGACACACAACAACTATAAATCTTGTTAACGTAACAAAATACTCAATAAAACCATCTCACATTTCACTTCAAGTGTGCTTTCTTGTCCAGTGTGTTTATTTTCATTTGAACAGATTGGGTTTGTGCAAATGGTATAAAACTTAAGTAAATGTTGTTTAGGACATGGACATCAATGTTAACTCAAGTCATGCAGCTTAAGACCTGGAAGATAATAAAAAGGCTGTAAAAAATATAATAAAATAATAATAAATAAAAAATAAAACAAAATAAAAATTCTAAATTAGCCATGTATTCTGACCACTGATGCACCAAAATGCAGTTTTTTACAAAAAACCTGAAACTCAAAAAAAAAAAAAAAAAAAAAAAAAAAAAAAAATTTTAATTTTGCCAAAAACCGAGACCAAAAATAAGGTTTATTTATTAATCAATTGACTAATCAAAATCATTTAATAAATCAACACTGAGTTTTGTACAAACATTTAAATGAAATGGATGCTGACAGACAGTTTTGGGTTTTTTTCTGGCCGTTTCTGCTGGAAAAAAAATTCGGTACATCACTAAAAATTCAACATTAGCGCTGCACGATTATGGTTAAATTGAGAATCCTGATTTTTTTTTGTTTCAAACAGAGATCACGATTCTCCCACGATTCTGAACTGACAACTAAACAAAATTTATTAGAGGTTCTGACAAAATGATAATTGCTGCAGTCTATTTAAAATGTTTAATTAATCGGAACTATTTTTTAAAAACAGTCTGAATGAATGATTCAATGACTCAGACTTATTTCAGTACTGGATAAATCAGCGTTTTTGAAAGAATTTCTTGAATGAATGATTCAATGACAAATACATTTTTAACAGTCACTTGTCGCCACCTACTGGTGTAACGATATAATTGATACAATTGTTATTTGAAGCATCAAGTTACTTTCAAAAGGTGATTTGCTCTATTTTGTTCGCTGCAGTAGACATCAGTGTTTATATCTGAACTATAAACTTTTATCCCAGTACTTCTGTGAAAGCATGAATATTTGTAGCACAGAAATAACGAAACTGTGTGGTTGAAAAGCTGTTTCATGCTATACATGACAACGGCTCTCTCTGGATCAGCGGCAGCACAAACACAGATTTGAATGTTCCAGTATGGTTTTGTCATTATAGACACCGCCAAATCGTTGTCATCTAGGAATGAGATCGAGTGGTTTTTTGAATCGAGATCGCAATCTTTTATCTATTAATCGTGCAGCTTCGTGCAACTTACAAATAAATTGCAAATATTTCATTATATTACTGTAGATATTTTACCAGTGACAAATTTGTTTTGGAACGCACTCTTAAAAGTGTGAAAATGACCTTTATTTTGCCCTGTCTGCTGTTGCTCATGTCACAGCTCAGGACAATCGCTTTTGGGATGGTGTTAAAATGTAAAAAGTATTTTATTTTGGTGAAAGCTGTGGAGATTCAGGTATGTATTCACTCACTGGAACGCTCCGATCCATGCCTATCTTGTTTGGACAGTGATCTCCTGTGACTGTGACGTCAGAACAGCCTCTGAGCACATGTTTGTGTATCTGTTGGTCATGTGCTTTGTGGGTACTGAGAGGGGCAAAAGAGTCTTTGATGGGGTGGGTCATGATGCCTATTGATAGAAAGCACAGCTGCGGGACCCAAGCAATTTTTCTGTGTCAGGATGTTTGTGAGAGAATGTGTAGCCTATATTGTACCATAAATACTCCCATTTATAACATTAAAACGCTTGCACTGATATGGTCTTGTCTGAAACTGTACTCTGTACTGCAGTAAAATTTAATCAACAAGAGATGCAAGTGGCTCAGTATCTTAATGGAAGCCATTTTGAATTAAATATTCAGGGACAGCAGTTATTCTTTGGCACGGAGTCATAAATGCTTCCTGCTGGTGGCTCATGTTCGGAAACTGGTTGACAGAGAGAGGTGAGAATGTGAAAAATTACAGCAGCTGAGTCGTGCTGCTTCGACCAATAATCAAACCGACAGGTGCTCCATCAGCCAATCAGCAGCAAGCACAGCTCAGCAGCAGCCAATCATCAAACATGGAATCATCAGAGCATTCAAAACAAGGTTGTATAGTGTGTAAACAATTAGGTGGTACAGCTGATATTTTTGCCCACAAATCACTAATACGCAATGTATATGTTCACAGAATACTGTGGAAACCGATAGGAAAGTAAGGTTATGTGACAACAATGTAGCATACTGACATATTTGCCATTGCATACCGCTTTACATAACTTAGTATTCAATTCCGAACATAGCCAAAGGCACAAACACAGGTGTTTTTCAGGTGCTATTTGAATGTTTGAGCTGAGAAGCTGTACACATATTCCAAAAAAAAAAAAAAAGCCTTCACTTTATTATGAATGCAAAAAATATCAGCAGCTCGGAAATGTCTGCAGGAAATAATGCAACAGATGGTGGGTGAATTATGCATCACTTTACACTATATAGAGCAAAGCCCCATTCACATCAAACTCTCAGCTGTGTTGTCACAGTCCTACCAAGAAGACGCCATCTCATGAGGTCTAAAAAACATCCTGTTCTTATATCAATCATTGGTTTCTTTATAGCAACATTTTTCATAATGCTCTTTAAAATAAATGAAACTTTTCCAGTAACAAGCTACTTTTTGCAAACAAATAGTGTTGTAGGCAGCGTGACAAAACCCTACATTGCTCATTTGTGTCACATTATATTGTTCACGCAGAGTTAGAGATGAGTGAACTGAGGCAAAACTTAAACATGCTCTCCTAAACTGTACTTTATCTACTTCAACAGTCAATTTAAAAGAACCGGTTCAAAAGCACTTCACCAATTTATTTGAGCCCTTGGCATAGAGAAATATTTAGTTAAACACTGGTGTTCATCACAAAAAACCTACAAAAAAATAGGGTGTTTCTCATAGGCGGAGCTTGTGTAAGGCTGGGCAGTGCTTACCCTTCCCCTCGACATGGACTTGAGGCTAGCGTGTAATTTTCTCACTCAAAACACTGACTGCTGCTGCTTCTGATTGCTTTTAGAGGGAAAAGCTGCTCATAACTGCTGGTCTAAGATCAGTTTTCTCTATAATAATAGCATATCAGCAAAACTGATTTGGTGTTTGTGCTCTTGCGCATTTATAACCTGTTTTGTAGGGTTTAGCAATGTAGCCAACAACAGACATAGCTGTTGATTTCTTGAACACAATGGCCAATCAGAAGTAAATCCACTTACCGCTTAAAACGCACACTCGCAAATCCTCATTATAAGTTAAAGTGTTAGTTCACCCAGAAATGAAAATCATTTACTCATTCTTGTGTCTTTCCGAACCCGTAAGACTCATTCATCTTTGAAACACTAATGAAGATAGTTTTAATGAAATCTGAGAGCTTTCTGTCTCTCCATTGACAGTCTACGCAACTACCAATTTGATGCTTTCTGAAGAGACTCGACTGTGTTATATGATGAACAGATTGAATTTAGGCTTTTATTTACATATGAACATTCATCAACTCACACATCAGTTGTAGTATATGGAAGTTAAAGCATGTTCGCTTGACGTGCGAGAACCAATGAGGTTCATTCTCTTGTGTTAACGCAGCACGTTCGAGCTTCTGCAAGAACCAATGAGGTTTGTTCTTACGCATCAAGCAAGTATGGTTGAGCTTCTGTTTATGTTCACTTATCAATGTTTATATGTGAATAAAAGCCTAAATTCAATCTGTTCATCATATGAAGATTCATTCATCTCTTCAGAAAAATTGGACTAAACCGCTCAATTCATATGGATTAGTTTTACAATCACTTTATGAACTTTTTGAAGCATCAAAGTGGTAGTTGCGTAGCTCTCAACGGATGGACAGAAATCTCTCAGATTTCATCAAAAATATCTTAATTTGTCTTACAGGTTTGGAGCAACATAAAGGGTGAGTAAATAATGACAATTTTCATTTTTGGGTGAACTAACCCTTTAACTTCATGACATTATGTAGGCTAAACAAGAGATTCAATGTGCTTTATGAGATTGCAATGAACTGAGATGAGTGACAGCTTTTTAGTGGTTATAAAAGGGAGCGCTCTTTGTGCACTTTCTAGGCGATATATAATCAATTCAGAATTTGAATAAAACTTTTGTTTTGCTGCATTAGGTAAGGCAATGGTAAGTCATTATTTGAATTCGGAGCCATGATAAATCGTGCATACAGTATGCTTGCTTTTCTGTACAAATTATAGTGGTTTGAGAACGTAGCCACTTTACTGACAAATAATTTATTG